>NW_025421891.1:0-113992 GCF_011764305.1 Mustela putorius furo | reverse complement strand
ATTTGGGTTTTCTTATTAGCAGCATAGGGCAAAGTTTTTCTTCTGGAGGGCAGGCAGAGTGCTGCATTGTGGCTTCGGAATTCCCAACGTGGAGGGCTTGTGGGCCAGGAGAGTGAGGACAGAAGTCTGAGAACACATGCTAGGCTTAGGTGTAGGGGAATGGACATGGTAGGCACACTCTGCAAAGCTGAATTGAGATCTCATGAGTCTGAAGTCAGGTCGAGGATCAGACTTTGGCTCAGGTTGGAGTTTCTGTCCATGTTGGCCCCATCATGAAGGGGGGGGCATTATGAGGCCATGGGGATTTTCCCACGATTAGAGTTGTGAGATGCTCTAAACCGCAAGGATTCCTTCTGTGGGACAATTAAGATTTGTTGGATGGCTCCAGGACGTCTCATAAGGTATTTTTCCAGAACAGGGTTCTAAGTATGGATGCCTGGGCAGACAGCCTCAATTCCAATTGTCTCCTAGCAACAAGAAACGTTTGATCTGCTGGCTTGGGCTTGCATTAGAAGGGGCAGAGTTGGAATGGACTTTCCTAAGGATGGTCTTAAAGGAGTTGAAATCGACTTTCCTGAGGATGGTCTTAATGATGGTTTGAGTCCATTGAGACCTTGGTATGGGGCAGTGGCACCAAGGCCCTGAAGGATTCTCCTAACCAGAGGTTATAACAAAGCTCCAATGAGCAAGTTTTCCATGGGAAGACGAGATTTGTTCTCATTGGTGCCTCAGGAAACCCATTTGCTGGTATTGGAAATGAGGCCTCTGAGGAGAGATGCCTGGAAACCAAAGCAATGGATCTGATTAGGGCCTAGGGGCCTGTCCGGTTCAATATTCTTCTCTGGGGACATCTTTTGTCTGAGTGGAGGTAGTTGCTCAGCTGGTTTGAGATCACACCTGTTTGTCCTGGGCGGCCTACACTATTGGGATGGCCTCAGTAACTTTGGAGGTTTTTCCTAATTTGCAAGGTTGTGGCCAATGGAATGGGAAGAATTCTCTTGAAAGGGAAGCACAGTCCTGAGGTGTGGCTCCAGGGACCCAAGCGTGGAGCGTGTGTGGTCCAGGGCTATTTGGACAAAAGTCTGAAAACACAAACTCCACTTAGGTTTGGGTCTGTAGGTATGGCCGGCCCGATATATAGACCGTGAGGAGAACTCTTCAGGATATGAACAAAGGGCGAAAGTGAGGTGCTTGCTCATGCTTATTTTTTTCTGGATATGTGTGACCGATTGCCATGGAATGTCCGGGTGTCCTCATGGGCCATCGATGAGGCTCCCTTTCTGGGGATTTGACCCAATCTCAAGTGTTTGGGGTCATTCTGTGGGAAGGGAGGAGGCCTTTCTGTTTTTTTTTTTTTAAACCTCAGGTGGACCACCAAAAGAGGGATTCCACAGCAGAGTCCTGGGGAGGGGCGACTGGACAACCAGAACTCTGGTTAACATTGGGACCTAAGAACATGGCAAGCCCCATATGTGGGCTCTTGGTCCAGACACTGAGAGGCCTTCTTGAGCATAGGGCTCACATTGAGTTTCACAATGTGTTTTTGTGCCCAAGGAGTCCCTCAAGTCAGGGTGTGGCCTAATGTACCATGCTGGTTTCTCCTACACTGAACGTTGCACAATATGGCAACCACAAGTTTTCTGGCCATGGGGAAGAAGGAGTTCTAATTTCTGCAACACTTTCACTCCTGGACTGTGATTGGATTTAAGGTCTAGGTTCTGAAGCCTGAAAACTGAGGTTGGGAAGAGATGAAGACCTAAGGCCATGGTGTGTCTGATGTGCTCAGTGTTCGGCCAGCTGTTGAGTGTGGGTTGGGAGGTGCAGGCTCAGGCTGTGGCAGAAAGGGAATTAGTGCCCAGGCTAGACTGTATCATTGGGGTGCATTCGAGTTTCGTGCAGGTTGGTACTCATTTGTGGTTACTGGGTAGCCCCAGAGGGCAACGTTTTTCTTCTGGAATGAAGACACAGTGCCACATAGTGGCTCTAGAATTCCCAAACTGGCAGGATTGTGGGCCAGGAGTGTGAGGAAAAAATTCTGAGAACACAAGCCAGACTTAGATTTCGGGGTGAGGGGACGGCAAGAACCCTCTGCAGAGATGATTCGAGATCCCGTGTACCTGAAGACAGAGCTAGGATCAGACGTTGGCTCAGGTTGGAGTTTCTGTCCATGACGGCCCCTTCATGAAGGGGAGGGTGTCACGAGGCCATGGAGGTTTTCCCACGATGGGAATTGTGAGATGCTCCAAACCGCAATGATTCCTTCCCTGGGACAGTCGAGACCTGCTGGATGGCTCCAGGACATCCCATAAGGAAGTTATCCAGAGCAGGGTTCTAAGGATGGATGCCTGGGCAGCCTGCCTCCCATTCCAGGTGTCTCATAGCGCCAAGGAAAGATCGATCTGCTGGATCTAGGGGAGTAACCGAGGCGGGTGTGTTGAAATGGGTGAGTTGAGGATGGGTCATAATGTGCATTTGTGTCCATGGAGACCTTGGAATGGGGTGCTTGATCCGGGGCCTTGAGGGATGTTCATAATCGGAGGTTTTGATGGAGCTCTAAAGAGTACGTTTCCTATGTAGAGAAGAGAATTGTTTTGATGAGTGCCTAAGGAATCTCCCATATGCTGGTTTTGGAAACCAGGCCTCTGAGGAGAGATGCCTGGAAACAAAAGCAATGGATATGATTAGGGCCTAGGTGCCTGTCTGGTTCAATCTCTTTCCTGGGGATACGTGTCTATGGATCTGAGGGGAGGTAGTTGCTCGGCTTGTGTCAGATCGCCCCTGTTTGTCCTGGGCAGCCTATAATATTGGGAATGGCCTCGGGACTTTGGAGTTTCTCCTAATCTATAGGGTTGTTGCCAATGGAATGGGCAGAAATCCCCTGGAGAGGGCAGGCACAGTTCTGAGTTTGGCTCTAGGGGCCCAGCCTTGAGGGTGTGTGGGCCAGGCCTGTGGGGACAGAAGTCTGAAAACACAAACTCCGCTTAGGAATGTGGACATAGGTATGGCACGCCCAATCTACAGACCGTGATAACACTTCGGGATATGAAAAAGGGTGAGTTTGAGGTGCTTGCTCAGGTTTTGTCTCTGGATTTGTGTCAACAATGTGGGTCGAATGCTGGCGTGGACTCATGGGTTGTGGACGGCTTTCCTTCTCTGAGGATTTGACTCAAGACCAAGAGTTTGGGTACATTCTGTGGGATGGGAGGAGTCCTTTCTGTTTTTTATTTTATTTTATGTACCTCATGTGTGCCAATAAAAGAGGGATTCCAGAGCAGAGTCCTTGGTAGGGACAACTGGATAACCCCACCTCTGTTTAAGTTTGGGGGCCTAGGGGCATGGCAAATCCAATATGTGGGCTCTTGATTCAGGCACTGAGAGGTCTTCCTTGAGGACAGGGCTCATGCTGAGGGTCACAATGCCTATTTGTGCCCAACAAGGCCCTCAACCATGGGAAGTGCATCATGGGCCACGCTGGATTCTCCAACACTGAACATTGGAGAATATGCCAACCACAAGGTTTCCGGCCCTGGCGAAGGAAGAGTTGTGATTCCTGCATCAAGTTCACCCCTGGACAGTGATTGGAGTTTAGGTCTAGGTTCTGAAACCCGAAAACCGAGGTTGGGAAGAGATGAAGACCTAAGGACCTCATGGGTACAATGAGCTCAGTGTGTGGCTAGCTGTTGAGCGTAGGTCTGGAGGTGTGGGCTCATGCTGTGTCAGACAGGGCATTAGACAGGGTAGACTGTATATTTGGGGTGCAGTCGAGTGGCGTTCAGTTGATCCTCATTCGGGTTTCTAGGTAGCTCCATAAGGCAACGTTTTTCTTCTGGAGGGCAGGCAGAGTGCTGCATTGTGGCCCCAGTATTGCCAAACTGTAGGGCTTTTGGGCCAGGGGTGTGAGGACGGTAGTCTGAGAACACCAGTTAGGCTTAGTTTTTGGGGTTAGGGCCCAGAAGGCACACTCTGCAGAGCTGAATCAAGATCACATGCACCTGAAGCTAGGGCGAATATCAGACGTTTGCTCAGGTTGGAGTTTCTGTCCATGATGGCCCCTTTATAAAGTGGAGCATCTCAAGAGGCCATGAAGATTTTCCCACAATGGGAGTTGTGAGATGCACCAGACTGCAAAGATTCCTTCTGTGGGACACTTGAGACCTGTTGGATGGCTCTAGGATGTCCCATATGGAACGACTCCAGAGTAGGGTTCTAAGGATGGATGCCTGGGCAGCCCGCCTCCCATTCTAGTTTTCTCCTAGCAACAAGGCAGGTTTGATCGGCAGGCCCAGGGGGAGAAACCAAGGGGGATGAGTTGACATGGACTCGACCGAGGAAGGATCATAATGTGGGTTTAAGTCCATGGAGACCTTGGAATGGGGCGCTTGATCCGAAGCCCTGAAGGATTCTCCTAAACAGAGGTTTTTATAGAGCTCCAAAGAGTACATTTCTTATGTGGAGACGAGATTTTTCTATGAGTGCCTCAGTAATCCCCCACATGCTGGTATTGGTAACCAGGCCTCTGAGGAGAGATGCCTGGAAACAAAAGCAATGGATCTGATTAGGGCCTAAGTGCCTGTCCAGTTCAATCTTATTCTATGGGGATATCTGTCTCTGGGTCTGAGTGGAGGTAGTTTCGTAACTTGTGAAAGATCATCCCTGTTTGTCCTGGGCAGCCAACACTATTGGGAGGGCATCGGGGAGTTTGGAGGTTTCTCCTAATCTATAGGTTTGTGGCCAAAGGAAATGGCAGAATTCCCCTGGAGAGGGAAGCCACAGTCCTCAGGTGTGGCTCCAGGGGCCCCAGCTTGGATGGGGTGTGGGCCAGGACTGTGGGGACAGAAGTCTGAAAACACAAACTCAGCTTAGGTTTGGGGATGTTTGTATGAAGGCTCGATCTACAGAACGTGAGAATTTTCCCGGCTATGAACAAAGGGTGAGTATGTGGTGTTTGCTCAGGCTCTTGTCTCTGGATTTTGTGCCTACGGTGGCCATGGAATGTCGGGGTGTCCTCAAGGGCCATGGACAAGTCTTTCTCTGGTGATTTGGCCTGATCCCAAGTGGTTGGGATCATTCTGTGGATGGGAAGAATCCTTTCTGTATTTTTTTTTTTTTTACCTCATGTGTCCCACCAAAGATGGATTCCAAACAGAGCCCTGAGTAGGGGTGACTAGACATCTCTAACTCTGGTTGATATTGGCTGACTAGGGGCTTGACAAGCCCCATATGTGGGCTGTTGTTCCAGTCACTAAGAGGCTTTCCATGAGGATAGGGCTCACGCTGAGGGTCACAATGTGTGTTTGTGCAAATTGTAGCGCTCAGGGATAGGTGGGGCCTCATAGTCCATGCTGCTTTCTCCTACAATGAACGTTGGACCACATGCCAACCACAAGGTTTCTTGCCATGGCGAAGGAGAAGTTCTGATTCTTGTATCACGTTCACTCCTGAGCAGTGAGTGGAGATAAGGTCTAGGTTCTGAAGGTGAAAACTGAGGTTGGGTAGAGATGATGGCCGCAAGCCATTGTGGGTTTGATATGCTCAGTGTACGGCCAGCTGTCTGGGTGTTGGACTGGAGGTCTGCCTTCAGGCTGTGTCAGACAGGGCTTTAGTGCACAGGCTAGATTGTATAATTGGGGTATGGTCGAGTGGCATGCAGGTTGTTACTCATTTGGCGTTTCTGGTTAGCCCTATAGGGCAAAATTTTTCTTCTGGGGGGCAGGCAGAGTGCTGCATTGTGTCTCCAGAATTGCCAAACTGGAGGGGTGTGGCCAGGATTGTGAAGACGGAAGTCTGAGAACACAAGTTAGCCTTAGGTTTCGGGGCGAGGGCACAGCAGGCACACTGTCAAGTGCTGAATCGAGATCCCGTGGTTCTGAATTCAGGGCGCGGATCAGACTTTGGCTTAGGATGGAGTTTCTGTCCATGATGGCCCATTTATGAAGGTGTGGGGCATCATGAGGAAATGGAGGTTTTCTCACAGTGGGATTGTGTGATGCTTCAAACCACAAGGATTCATTCTGCGAGACAGTCAAGACAGGTTGGTTGGATTCAAGTCGTCCCATAAAGAAATTCTCCAGAGCAGGGTTCTAAGGATGGATGCCTGGGCAGCCCACCTCGCATTCCAACTGTCTCCTAGTGACAAGGAAGGTTTGATCTGCTGGCTCTGGGTGAGCAACCGAGGGGGCTGATTTGAAATGGACTCTCCTGAGGATGGATCATAATGTAAGTTTGTGTCCTTGGAGACCTTGGAATTGGGCCATGGTGCCAGCGCCCTGAAGGATCCTCCTAACCTGAGGTATTGACACAGCTCCAAAGAGCAAGGTTCTCATGTGGAGATGAGATCTGTTCTGATTGTTTCCTTAGGAAACCCCCATATTCTGATATTGGAAACCAGGCCTTTGAGGAGAGATACATAGAAACCAAAGCAATGGATCAGAAGTTGGCTCAAGTTGGAGTTTCTGTCCATGATGGCCCCTTTATAAAGGGGAGCATCTCATGAGGCCATGTAGGTTTTCCCACGATAGGAGTTGTGAGATGCTCCAATCTGCAAGGATTCCTTCTGCGGGACAGTCAAGACCTGTTGGAAGGCTCCCAGGACATCCCATATGGAACGGCGCCAGAGCAGGATTCCAACGATGGATGCCTAGAGAGTCTGCTTTGCATTCCAGTTGTCTCCTAGCGACAAGGCAGGTTTGATATTCTGGCTCTGGGGAAGTAATCAAGGGGGCTGAGTTGAAATGTACTCTCCTGCCGAATGGTCATAATACGGGTTTGTGTCCATGGAGACCGTGGAATAGGGCGGTGGCTCCGGTTACCTGAAGGTGTCTCCTAACTGGAGGTTTTTACAGAGCTCCAAAGGATAAGTTTCCCATGTGGAGTCAAGATTTGTTCTGATTGGTATCTCTGGAATCCCCCATATGCTGGTATTGGAAAACAGGCCTCTGAGGAGAGATGCTTAGAAACCAAAGCAATGGAACCAATTACGTTCTAGGGTCCTGTCCATTTTAATACCTTTCTCTTGGGATATCTGTCTACGGGTGAGTTGAGGTCGTTGCTCAGATTGTGACAGATCACCCCTCTTTGTACTGGGCGGCCTACACTATTGGAATGGCCTCTGGGACTTTGGAGGTTTCTCCTAATCTGTAGGGTTGTGGCCAATGGAATGGGAAGAATTTCCTTGGAGAGGGCAGGCACAGTCCTGAGGTGTGGCTCCAGTGGCCTCAGCCTGGAGGGTGTGTGGGACAGGGATGTCAGTATAGAAGTCTGAAAACACAAACTCGGCTTAGGTTTGGGGACGTAGGTATGGCAGGCCCGATCTACAGACTATGAGGAGAATTTTTTGGGCTATGACCTAAGGGTGAGGCTTATGTCTCTGGATTTTGTGTCAATAGTGGCCGTGGAATGTCGGGCTGGCCTCATGGGCCATGGACGAGTCTTTTCCTCTGGGGATGGCCTGATCCCAAGTGATGGGGTCATTCTGTGGGTGGGAGGAATCACTTCTGTTGTTACTTACCTAAATGTCCCACCAAATGTCCCACCAAAGATGCCAACCAAAGAGGGATTCCGGAGCAGAGCCCTGAGTAGGGGTGACTAGATGTCTCTACCTCTGGTTAAGATAGGGTGACTTGAGGCATGGCAGGCCCCATATACGGGCTCATGGTCCAGCCACTGAGAGGCTTTACTTGAGGACAGGGCTCAAACTGAGGGTCCCAATGTGTGTTTGTGCCCACCGAAGCTCTTAAGCATGGGCAGGGCCTCAGGGACTCTACACTACCCTCAGCGGCCCTACTACTACTCCTATAGACCCTACAGGGGTCCTACACTGAACTTTGGATAAGATGCCAACCACAAGATTCTGGCGAGAGGGAAGCAGGAGTTATGATTTCTGCATCACGTTCACCCATGGGAAATGAGTAGAGATAAGGTCTAGGTTTCTGTAGCCTGAAAACCAGGTTGCAAAGAGATGGCAACCTAAGGCCATGGCAGTTCAGATATTCTCAGTGTACGGCAAGCTGTCTGGGTGTCGGTTGGGAATTCAGGCCTCAGGTTGTGTCAGACAGGGCATCAGTGCACATGCTATACTATATAATTGGTGTACAGTTGAGTGGCATGCAGGTTTATCCTCATTTGAGGTTTCTGGGTAGACCCATAGGGCAACGTTTTTCTTCTAGACGGCAGGCAGAGTGCAGCACTGAGTCATCGGATCCCAAAATGGAGGGCGTGTGGTCCAGGAGAGTGAGGACGGAAGTCTGAGAACACTAGCTATGCTTAGGTTTTGGGGTGAGGGCACAGCAGGTACACTCTGAAGAGCTTAATCAAGATCTCATGCATCTGAAGTCAAGGCGAAGATCAGCCGTTGGCTCAAGTTGGAGTTTCTTTCCATGATCCGTCTTCATGAAGATTGGGGGCATCATGTGACCTTGGAAGCTTTCCATGATATGAATTGTGAGGTGGTCCATGCACAAGGACTCCTGTGGGACAGTCGAGGCCTGCTGGATGGCTCAAGGATGTCCGATACGGAACGATGCAAGAGCAGGGTTCTAAGGGTTCTAAGGATCTCTAAGGACAGATGCCTGGAAACCAAAGCAATAGATCCGATAGGTGCCTATGGGCCTGTTCGTTCCTTTTTAACTCTGGGGACATCAGTATACGGGTCAGAGTGCCAGTAGGTGCTCAGATGGGCCCAGATTGTCCCTGTTTGTCCTGGGAAGCCACAAATATTGGGATGGCCTCAGGGACTTTGGAGGTTTATCCTATTAGTAGGGTTGTGGTAAGTGGAATGGGCAGATACAATTCCCTTGGAGAGGGCAAGCACAGTCGTCCGGTTTGGCTCCAGGGGCCTGAGCCTGTAAGGTGTGGAGGCCAGTGCTGTTTGGACAGTTGTCTGAAAACACAACCTCGGCTTGTGTTTCGGGTCATAGGTATGGCAGGACTGATCTACAGACCATGAGGAGAACTCTTCGGGATATGAAAAAAGGGGGAGTGTGAGGCTCTTGCTCAAGGTTTTGTCTCTGGATATCCTGTCACTCATGGTCGTGAAATTTCCGGGTGACTTCATGGGAAATGGACGAGTCTTAATCTCTGGGGGTTTGGCCCCGTCCAACGAGTTTGGGGTCATTCTGTGGGAAGGAAGAAGTCCGTTGTTCTGTTGTTGTTGATTTGTTTTGTTTTCCTTTTCAACGTCAGGTGTCCCACCAAATGAGGGATTCCAGAGTAAAGCCCTGGGGAGGGGCGACTGGACAACCAGAAATCTGGTTAAAAATTGGGGCCTAGGGACATGTCAAGCCCATTATAACATCTAATGGTCCAGCCACTGAGAGGACGTACTACAGGACAGGACTCACGCTGAGGGTCACAATGCGTGTTTATGCCCTCGTCGCACTCAAGAATGGGAGGGCCTCAGGGTGAATGCTGGTTTCTCCTACAATGAACGTTGGACAACATGCCAACCACAAGGTTTCTTGCCATGGGTAAGTAAGAGTTCTGATTTCTGCATCACAGTCACCCCTGGGCAGTGATTGGAGATAAGGTCTAGGTTCTGAAGCCTGAAAACTGAGGTAGGGAAGAGATGATGACCTAAGGCCATGGCGGGTCTGATGTGCTCAGTGTGCGGTCAACTGTCTGGGTGTTGGTCACGAGGTCGGGGCTCAGGTTGTCCGACAGTGCATTAGTGCCCAGGTTAGACTATATATTTTGGGTGCATTCGAGTGTCGAGTAGTTTCTTATCTGAAGAACTCTTCACGATATGAAGAATGAGAGTGTCTGAGGCGCGTGCTCAGGCTTTTTTCTTTGGATTTTGTATCAGCGATGGCCGTGGAATGTTGGGGAGGCCTCATGGGCCATGGAAGAATCTTGCTCTCTGTGGACTTAGCCCAATCCCAATTGTTTTTCATCAATCTGTGGGATGGGAGGACTCCTTTCAAGTTTGTTACCTCAGGTGTCCCACCAAAAGAGGAATTCCAAAGCAGAGCCCTGGGGAAGAGTGAAGGGACAACCCGAACTATGGTTAAAAATTGGGGCCTAGGGGCATGGCAAGCCCAAAATGCTGTCTCTCCATCCAGCCACTGAGAGGCCTTACCTGAGGACTGGGCTCAGGCTGAGGGTCACAATGTGTGTTTGTGACCAATGTGGCCCGCAAGCATGGGCGGGGCCTCATGGGCCACACTTGTTTCAACTACATTGGACAACATGCCAAACCCAAGGTTTCTTGCCATGGGGAAAGAGTTCTGATTTCTGCATCATTTTCAAACCCGGGCCGTGATTGGAGATAAGCTCTAGGTTCTGAAGCCTGAAAACCGAGGTTGAGAAGAGATGACGACCTAAGGCCATGGCAGGTCCGATGTGCTCAGTTTACGGCCAGCTGTCTGGGTGGGGCCAGGAGTTCCAGGATCAGGTTGTGTCAGAAAGGGCATTAGCGCCAAGGTCAGCCTATATATTAGGGGTACAGCCGAATGGTGTGCCCCATTGATCCTCATTTGGGGTTTCTGGGTAGCCCCAGAGGGCAATGTTTTTCTTCTGGAGGGCAGGCAGAGTGCTGCATTGTAGTTCTGGTTTGCCAAACTGGAAGGCTTGTGGGCCAGTAGTCTGAGGTCGGAGGTCTTAGAAACCAAGCTAGGCCTCGGTTTCTGGGTGAGGATATGGCAGGCACAATCTACAGACCTGAATCGAGATCTCGTGCATCTGAAGTCAGTGCGAGGATCAGACGATGGCTCAGGTTGGACATTCTGTCCGTGATGGCCCCTTCTTGAAAGGAGGGTGGATCAAGAGGCCATGGGGTTTTTCCCAAGATGGGACTTGTGAGAAGCTCCCAACTGCAAAGATTATTCTGCAGGACTATTGAGACCTGTTGGTTGGCTCTAGGACAACGATTCCGAGCAGGGTTCTAAGGATGGATGGCTGGGTAGCCCACCTCGAATTCCAATTGTCTCCAAGCAACAAGACAGGTTAGATCTGCTGGATCTGGGGGAGCAACCGAAAAGCCTGAGTTGAAATGGACTCTACCGTGGATTTGATGTAATATGATTTTGTTTCCATGGAGACCTTGGAATGAAGCGGTGGCACTGGGGCCCTGAAGGGTTCTCCTAAAGAGAGGCTTCCACATAGCTCCATCGTGCAAGTTTCCCATGTGTAGATGAGATTTGCTCTGATGGGTGATTTAAGAAAGCCATATGCTGTTATTGAAATCCAGGCCTCTGAGGAGAGATGCCTGGAAACCAAAGCAATGGATCCGATAGGTGCCTAGGGGCCTGTTCGTTCCTTTTTACCTCTGGGGACATCAGTCTATGGGTCTGAGTGCCGGTAGGTGCTCAGATAGGCCCAGATTACCCCATTGGTCCTGGGAAGCCACAAATATTGGGATGGCCTCAGGGACTTGGAGGTTTATACTCTTAGTAGGGTTGTGGCCATTGGAATGGGCACATACAATTCCCTTGGAGAGGGCAAGCACAGTCGTCATGTTTGGCTCCAGGGTCCTGATCCTGTAGTGTGTGTATGCCAAGGCTGTTTGGACAGTTGTCTGAAAACACAAACTCGGCTTATGTTTTGGGTCATAGGTATGGCAGGTCTGATCTACAGACCATGAGGAGAACACTTCGGGATATGAAAAAAGGGCGAGTGTGAGGCTCTTGCTCACGTTTTTGTTTCTGGATATCGTGTCACTCATGTTCGTGAAATTTCCTGGTGACTTCATGGGTAATGGACGAATCTTACTCTCTGGTGGTTTGGCCCCGTCAAAGAGTTTGGGTCATTCTGTGGGATGGACGAAGTCCGTTGCTCTGTTGTTGTTGATTTGTTTTGTTTTGTTTTTCAACCTCAGGTGTTCCACCAAATGAGGGATTCCAGAGTAGAGCCCTGGGGAGGGGTGACAGGACAACCAGAAATCTGGTTAAAAATTGGGGCCTAGGGACATGTCAAGCCGATTATGACATCTAATTGTCCAGCCCCTGAGAGGACGTACTAGAGGACAGGACTCACGCTGAGGGTCGAAAAGCGTGTTTATGCCCTCGTCGCACTCAAGAATGGGCGGGGCCTCAGGGTGAATGCTGGTTTCTCCTACACTGAACGTTGGACAACATGCCAACCACAAGGATTCTTGCCATGGGTAAGGAAGAGTTCTGATTTCTGCATCACAGTTACCCGTGGGCAGTGATTGGAGATAAGGTCTAGGTTCTGAAGCCTGAAAACTGAGGTAGGGAAGAGATGATGACCTAAGGCCATGGCGGGTCTGATGTGCTCAGTGTGCGGTCATCTGTCTGGGTGTTGGTCACGATGTCTGGGCTCAAGTTGTCAGACTGTGCATTAGTGCCCAGGTTAGACTATATATTTTGGGTGCATTCGTGTGCTGTGTAGGTTCTTATCTGAAGAACTCTTCAGGAAATGAAGAATGATCGACTCTGAGGCACGTGCTCAGACTTTTGTCTCTGTATTTTGTATCAGCGATGGCCATGGAATGTTGGGGTGGCCTCATGGGACATGGCTGAATCTTGCTCTCTGAAGATTTGGACCGATCCCAATTGGTTTTCGTAAATCTGTGGGATGGGAGGACTTCTTACAGGTTTGTTACATCAGGTGTCCCACCAAAAGAGGAATTCAAAGCAGAGCCCTGTGGAAGAGTGAAGATACAACCCGATCTATAATTAAAAACTGGGGCCTAGGGGCATGGCAAGCCCAATATGCTGTCTCTCCATCCAGCCACTGAGAGGCCTTACCTGAGGACTGGGCTCAGGCTGAGGGTCACAATGTGTGTTTGTGACCAATGTGGCCCGCAAGCATGGGCGGGGCCTCATGGCCCACACTGGTTTCATTGACACTGATCCTTGGACAACATGCCAACCACACGTTTCTGGCCATGGGGAAAGAGTTCTGATTTCTGCATCATTTTCAAACCCGGGCCGTGATTGGAGATAAGGTCTATGTTCTGAAGCCTGAAAATCGAGGTTGAGAAGAGATGACGAACTAAGGCCATGGCGGGTGCGATGGTCCTCAGTGTGCGGCCAGCTGTCTGGTGGGGCCAGGAGGTCCAGGCTAAGGCTGTGTCAGAAAGGGCATTAGTGCCCAGGTCAGCCTATATATTTGGGGTACAGCCGAATGGCGTGCAGGTTGATCCTCATTTGGGGTTTCTGGGTAGCCCCAGAGGGCAATGATTTTCTTCTGGAGGGCAGGCAGAGTGCTGCTTTGTAGTTCTGGTTTGCCAAACTGGAGGGCTTGTGGGCAAATAGTCTGAGGATGGTAGTCTGAGAACCCAAGCTAGGCCTAAGTTTCTTGGTGAGGATATGGCAGGCACAATCTACAGACCTGAATCGAGATCTCGTGCATCTGAAGTCAGGGCGAGGATCAGACGATTGCTCAGGTTGGACATTCTGTCCCTGATGGCCCAACTGCAAAGATTCTTCTGCAGGACTATTGAGTCCTTGTGGTTGGCTCCAGGACAACGTTTCCGAGCAGTGTTCTAAGGATGGATGGCTGGGTAGCCCACCTCGCATTCCAATTGTCTCCAAGCAACAAGACAGGTTAGATCTGCTGGATCTGTGGGAGCAACGGAGGATACTGAGATGAAATGGACTCTCCCGTGGATGTGTCCTAATATGATTTTGTGTCTATGGACCTTTGAATGAAGTGGTGGCACTGCGGCCCTGAAGGGTTCTCCTAAAGAGAGGTTTTCACACAGCTCCATCGTGCAAGTTTCCCATGTGTAGATGAGATTTGTTCTGATGGGTGAGTCAAGAAACAGGCATATGCTTTTATTGAAATCCAGGCCTCTGAGGAGAGATGCCTGGAAGCCAAACCAAGGGATCCTATAGGTGCCTAGGGTCCTGTTCGTTCCTTTTTACCACTGGGGACATCAGTATACGGGTCTGAGTGCAGGCAGATGCTCAGTTGGGCCCAGATTGCCGTTGTTTGTCCTGGGAAGCCACAAATATTGGGATGGCCTCATGGATTTTGGAGGTTTATCCTCTTAGTAGGGTTGTGACCATTGGAATGGGCACATACATATCCCTTGGAGAGGGCAAGCACAGTCGTCAGGTTTGGCGCCAGGGTCCTGAGACTGTAGTGTGTATGGCAGGGCTGTTTGGACAGTTGTCTGAAAACACAAACTCGGCTTATGTTTCAGGTCATAGGTATGGCAGGACTGATCTACAGACCATGAGGAGAACTCTTCGGGATATGAAAAAAGGGCGAGTGTGAGGCTCTTGCTCAAGTTTTTGTCTGTGGATATCGTGTCACTTACGGTCTTGAAATTTCCGGGTGACTTCATGGGAAATGGACGAGTCTTACTCTCTGGGGGTTTGGCCCCGTCCAAAGAGTTTGGGGTCATTCTGTGAGAAGGAAGAAGTCCGATGTTCTGTTGTTGTTGATTTGTTTTGTTTTGTTTTTCAACCTCAGGTGTCCCACCAAATGAGGGATTCCAGAGTAAAGCCCTGGGGACGGGCGACTGGACAACCAGAAATCTGGTTAAAAATTGGGGCCTAGGGACATGTCAAGCCCATTATGACATCTAATTGTCAAGCAACTGAGAGGACGTACTAGAGGACAGGACACACGCTGAGGGTCACAATGCGTGTTTATGCCCTCGTCGCACTCAAGGATGGGCGGGGCCTCAGGATGAATGCTGGTTTTCCTACACTAACATTGGACAACATGCCAACCACAAGGACTCAATTGTCCTGCAAAAGAATCTTCGCGGTTGGGAGCTTCTCACAACTCCCATCTAGGGAAAACTCCCATGGCCTCGTGATCCACCCCCCCTTCAAGAAGGGGCCATCAGGGATAGAATGTCCAACATGAGCGATCCTCGCCCTCACTTCAGATGCACGAGATCTCGATTCATGTCTGTAGATTGTGCCTGCCATATCCTCACTCAGAAACCTAGGGTAGCTTGGGTTCTCAACTTCCGTCCTCAGACTACTGGTCCACAAGACTTCCAGTTTGGCAATCCAGAACTACAATGCAGCACTCTGCCTCCCCTCGAGAAGAAAAATATTGCCCTCTGGGGCTACCCAGAAACCCCCAATGAGGATCAACCTGCACGCCATTCGGCTGTACCCCAAATATATAGGCTGACCTGGGCACTAATGCCCTTTCTGACACAGCCTGAGCCTGGACTTCCTGGCAGCACCCAGACAGCTGGCCGCACACTGAGCACATCGGACCCGCCATGGCCTTAGGTTGTCATCTCTTCTCAACCTCGGTTTTCAGGCTTCATAACCTTGCCCCTACCCAGGGCACTGCTTTGGAATTCCTCTTTTGGTGGGACACCTGAGGTAACAAAACTGAAAGGAGTCCTCCCATCCTACAGATTGACGAAAAACAATTGGGATCGGGCCAAATCCACAGAGAGCAAGATTCCTCCATGGACCATAGGACTCCCAAACATTCCACGGCCATCGCTGATACAAAATCCAGAGACAAAAGCCTGAGCACGCGCCTCAGACTAGCTCATTCTTTATATCCTGAAGATTTCTTCAGGTAAGAACCTACATGGCACTCAAATGCACCATTAATAACTAGTCTAACCTGGGCACTAATACACTGTCTGACAACCTGAGCCTGGACCTCGTGAACAACAACCAGACAGCTGAACGCACACTGAGCACATCAAACCCGCCATGGCCTTAGGTCATCATCTCTTCCCTACCTCAGTTTTCAGGCTTCAGAACCTAGACCTTAATTCCAATCACTGCCCAGGGATGACTATGATGCAGAAATCAGAACTCTTCCTTACCCATGGCAAGAAACCTTGTGGTTGGCTTGTTGTCCAACGTTCAGTGTAGGAGAAACCAGCATTCACCCTGAGGCCCCGCCCATTCTTGAGTGCGACGAGGGCATAAACCCGCATTGTGACCCTCAGCGTGAGACCTGTCCTCTAGAACGTCCTCTCAGTGGCTGAAAAATTAGGTGTCATAATGGGCTTGACATGTCCCTAGGCCCCAATTTTTAACCAGATTTCTGGTGTCCAGTCGCCCCTCCCCAGAGCTCTACTCTGGAATCCCTCATTTGGTGGGACACCTGAGGTTGAAAAACAAAACAAAACAAATCTACAACAACAGAACAACGGACTTCTTCCATCCCACATAATGACCCCAAACTCTTTGGACGGGGCCAAACCCCCAGAGAGTAAGACTCGTCCATTTCCCATGAAGTCACCCGGAAATTTCACGACCATGAGTGACACGATATCCAGAGACAAAAACTTGAGCAAGAGCCTCACACTCGCCCTTTTTTCATATCCCGAAGAGTTCTCCTCATGGTCTGTAGATCAGTCCTGCCATACCTATGACCCGAAACATACGCCGAGTTTGTGTTTTCAGACAACACTCCAAACAGCCTTGGCCTACACACCCTACATGCTCAGGCCCCTGGAGCCAAGAGTGAAGACGTTGCTTGCCCTCTCCAAGGGAATTGTATGTGCCCATTCCAATGGCCACAACCCTACTAATAGGATAAACCTCCAAAGTCCCTGAGGCCATCCCAATATTTGTGGCTTCCCAGGACAAACAGGGGCAATCTGGGCCCATCTGAGCACCTACATGGACTCAGACCCATTGACTGATGTCCCCAGAGGTAAAAACGAACGAACAGGCCCCTAGGCACCTATCGGATCCATTGCTTTGGTTTCCAGGCATCTCTCCTCAGAGGCCTGGATTTCAATAACAGCATATGGCTGTTTCTTGACTCACCCATCAGAACAAATCTCATCTACACATGGGAAACTTGCACGATAGAGCTGTGTGAAAGCCTCTGTTTAGGACAAACCTTCAGGGCCCCAGTGCAACCGCTTCATTCCAAGGTCTCCATAGACACAAAAACATATTAGGACTCATCCACTCGAGAGTCCATTTCAACTCAGCATTCTCGTTTGCTCCCCCAGATCCAGCAGATGTAACCTGTCTTGTTGCTTTGAGACAATTGGAATGCGAGGTGGGCTTCCCATCCGTTGAACCCTGCTCGGAATTGTTGACCTGGAGCCAACCAACAGGTCTTATTGTCGTGCAGAAGAATCTTTGCAGTTGGGAGCTTCTCACAACTCCCATCGTGGGAAAAGCCCCATGGCCTCGTGATTCACCCCCCCTTCAAGAAGGGGCCATCAGGGACAGAATGTCAAACCTGAGCGATCGTCTGATCCTCGCCCTCACTTCAGATGCACGAGATCTCGATTCATGTCTGTAGATTGTGCCTGCCATATCCTCACTCAGAAACCTAGGCTAGCTTGGGTTCTCAACTTCCGTCTTCAGACTACTGGCCCACAAGCCCTCCAGTTTGGCAATCCAGAACTACAATGCAGCACTCTGCCTCCCCTCGAGAAGAAAAATATTGCCCTCTGGGGCTACCCAGAAACCCCCAATGAGGATCAACCTGCACGTAATTCGGCTGTACCCCAAATATATAGGCTGACCTGGGCACTAATGCCCTTTTTGACACAGCCTGAGCCTGGACCTCCTGGCCGCACCCAGACAGCTGGCCGCACACTGAGCACATCGGACCAGCCATGGCCTTAGGTTCTCATCTCTTCTCAACCTCGGTTGTCAGGCTTCAAAACCTCGCCCCTACCCAGGGCTCTGCTTTGGAATTCCTCTTTTGGTGGGACACCTGAGGTAACAAACCTGAAAGGAGTCGTCCCATCCCACAGATTGATGAAAAACAATTGGGATCGGGCGAAATCCACAGAGAGCAAGATACGTCCATGGCCCATGAGGCCTCCCCAACATTCCACGGCCATCGCTGATACAAAATCCAGAGACAAAAGCCTGAGCATGCGCCTCAGACTCGCTCATTCTTCATATCCTGAAGAGTTCTTCAGATAAGAACCTACACGGCACTCAAATGCACCATTAATAAATAGTCTAACCTGGGCACAAATGCACTGTCGGACAACCTGAGCCCGGACGTCGTGACCAACAACCAGACAGCTGACCGCACACTGAGCACATCAGACCCGCCATGGCCTTAGGTCATCATCTCTTCCCTACCTCAGTTTTCAGGCTTCAGAACCTAGACCTTACCTCCAATCACTGCCCAGGGGTGACTGTGATGCAGAAATGAGAACTCTTCCTTATCCATGGCAAGAAACCTTGTGGTTGGCATGTTGTCCAACTTTCAGTGTAGAAGAAACCAGCATTCACCCTGAGGCCCCGCCCATTCTTGAGTGCGACGAGGGCATAAACCCGCATTGTGACCCTCAGCGTGAGTCCTGTCCTGTAGTACGTCCTCTCAGTGGTTGGACCATTAGATGTCATAATGGGCTTGACATGTCCCTAGGCCCCAATTTTTACCAGATTTCTGGTTGTCCAGTCTCCCCTCCCCAGGGCTCTTCTCTGGAATCCCTCATTTGGTGGGACACCTGAGGTTGAAAAACAAAACAAAACAAATCAACAACAACAGAACAACGGACTTCTTCCTTCCCACAGAATGACCCCAAACTCTTTGGACGGGGCCAAACCCCCAGAGAGTAAGACTCGTCCATTTCCCATGAAGTCACCCGGAAATTTCACGACCATGGGTGATACGATATCCAGAGACAAAAACTTGAGCAAGAGCCTCACACTCGCCTTTTTTTCATATCCCGAAGAGTTCTCCTTATGGTCTGTAGATCAGTCCTGCCATACCTATGACCCGAAACACAAGCCCAGTTTGTGTTTTCAGACCACTGTCAAAACAGCCCTGGCCTACACACTCTACAGGTTCAGGCCCCTGGAGCCTAACCTGACGACTGTGCTTGCCCTCTCCATGGGAATTGTATGTGCCCATTCCAATGGCCATAACCCTACTAATAGGATAAACCTCCAAATTCCCTGAGTCCATCCCAATATTTGTGGCTTCCCAGGACAAACAGGGGCAATCTGGGCCCATATGAGCACCTACCTGCACTCAGACCTGTAGACTGATGTCCCCAGAGGTAAAAAGGAACGAACAGGCCCATTGGCACCTATCGGATCTATTGCTTTGGTTTCCAGGCATCTCTCCTTAGAGATCCTTAGAACCCTTAGAACCCTGCTCTTGCATCGTTCCTTATCGGACATCCTTGAGCCATCCAGCAGGCCTCGACTGTCCCACAGGAGTCCTAGTGCATCGAGCACCTCACAACTCATTTCATGGAAAGCTTCCAAGGTCACATGATGCCCCCAATATTCATGAAGGCGGATCATGGAAAGAAACTCCAACCTGAGGCAACGGCTGATCTTTGCCTTGACTTCAGATGCACGAGATCTTGATTAAGCTCTTCAGAGTGTTCCTGCTGTGCCCTCACCCCAAAACCTAAGCATAGCTAGTGTTCTCAGACTTCCGTCCTCACTCTCCTGGACCACACGCCCTGCATTTTGGGATTTCCGATGACACAGTGCTGCACTCTGACTGCCCTCTAGAAGAAAAACGTTGCCCTATGGGTCTACCCAGAAACCTCAAATGAGGATAAACCTGCATGCCACTCAACTGTACACCAATTATATAGTCTAGCCTGTGCACTAATGCCCTGACTGACACAACCTGAGGCCTGAATTCCCAACCGACATCCAGACAGCTTGCCGTACACTGAGAACATCTGAACTCCCATGGCCTTAGGTTGCCATCTCTTTGCAACCTGGTTTTCAGGCTACAGAAACCTAGACCTTATCTCTACTCATTTCCCATGGGTGAACGTGATGCAGAAATCATAACTCCTCCGTCCCTCTCACCAGAATCTTGTGGTTGGCATCTTATCCAAAGTTCAGTGTAGGACCCCTGTAGGGCCTACAGGAGTAGTAGTAGGGCCCCTGAGGGTAGTGTAGGGACCCTGAGGCCCTGCCCATGTTCAAGAGCTGCGGTGGGCACAAACACACATTTGGACCCTCAGTTTGAGCCCTGTCCTCAAGTAAAGCCTCTCAGTGGCTGGACCATGAGCCCGCATATGGGGCCTGCCATGCCTCAAGTCACCCAATCTTAACCAGAGGTAGAGATATCTAGTCACCCCTACTCAGGCCTCTGCTCTGGAATCCCTCTTTGGTGGGACATTTGAGGTAAGTAAACACAGAAAGGATTCCTCCCACACACAGAATGACCCCAATCACTTGGTATCAGGCCATCCCCAGAGAGAAAGACTTTTCCATGGCCCATGAGGCCAGCCCGACATTCCACGGCCACTATTGACACAAAATCCAGAGACATAAGCCTCACCCTTAGGTCATAGCCCAAAAAATTCTCCTCATAGTCTGTAGATCGGGCCTGCCATACCTACGTCCCCAAACCTAAGCTGAGTTTGTATTTCAGACTTCTATCCTGACATCCCTGTCCCACACACCCTCCAGCCTGAGGCCCCTGGAGCCACACCTCAGGACTGTGCCTGCCCTCTCCCAGGAAATTCTTCCCATTCCATTGGCCACAACCCTACAGATTAGGAGAAACCTCCAAAGTCCCAGAGGCCATTCCAATAGTGTAGGCCGCCCAGTACAAAGAGGGGTGATCTGTCACAAGCTGAGCAACGACCTCAACTCACCCGTAGACAGATATCCCAAGTGAAAGGTATTAAACTGGACAGGCCCCTAGAACGTAATTGGTTCCATTGCTTTTGTTTCTAAGCATCTCTCCTCAGAGGCCTGTTTTCCAATACCAGCATATGGGGGATTCCAGAGATACCAATGAGAACAAATCTTGTCTCCACATGGGAAACTTATCCTTTGGAGATCTGTAAAACCTCCAGTTAGGAGAAACCTTCAGGTAACCGGAGCCACCGCCCTATTCCAAGGTCTCCATGGACACAAACCCGCATTATGACCATTCGGCAGGAGAGTACATTTCAACTCAGCCCCGTTGATTACTCCCCCAGAGCCAGAATATCAAACCTGCCTTGTCGCTAGGAGACAACTTGAATGCAAAGCAGACTCTCTAGGCATCCATCGTTGGAATCCTGCTCTGGCGCCGTTCCATATGGGATGTCCTGGGAGCCTTCCAACAGGTCTTGACTGTCCCGCAGAAGGAATCCTTGCAGATTGGAGCATCTCACAACTCCTATCGTGGGAAAACCTACATGGCCTCATGAGATGCGCCCCTTTATAAAGGGGCCATCATGGACAGAAACTCCAACTTGAGCCAACTTCTGATCCATTGATTTGGTTTCTATGTATCTCTCCTCAGAGGCCTGGTTTCCAATATCAGAATATGGGGGTTTCCTAAGGAAACAATCAGAACAGATCGCATCTCCACATGAGAAACTTGCTCTTTGGAGCTGTGTCAATACCTCAGGTTAGGAGGATCCTTCAGGGCGCTGGCACCATGGCCCAATTCCAAGGTCTCCAAGGACACAAACTTACATTATGATCCATCCTCAGGAGAGTCTATTTCAAATCAGCCCCCTCGGCTGCTCACCCAGAGCCAGCAGATCAAACCTGCCTTGTCACTAGGAGACAGTTGGAATGCGAGGTGGGCTGCCCAGGCATCCATCCTTAGAACCCTGCTCTGGAGAATTTCTTTATGGGACGTCTTGAATCGAAACAACCGGTCTTGACTGTCTCGCAGAATGAATCCTTGTGGTTTGAAGCATCACACAATCCCACTGTGAGAAAACCGCCATTTCCTCATGATGCCCCACACCTTCATAAATGGGCCATCATGGACAGAAACTCCATCCTAAGCCAAAGTTTGATCCTCAGACTTTGAATGGCATGGCAGGCCCCAATGCCCTGAATTCAGAAGCACGAGATCTCGATTCAGCACTTGAGAGTGGGCCTGCTGTGCCCTCGCCCCGAAACCTAAGTCTAACTTGTGTTCTCAGACTTCCGTATTCACAATCCTGGCCACACCCCTCCAGTTTGGCAATTCTGGAGACTCAATGCAACACTCTGCCTGCCCTCCAGAAGAAAAATGTTGCCCTATAGGGCTAACCAGAAACGCCAAATGAGTAACAACCTGCATGCCACTCGACCATACCCAATTATACAATCTAGCCTGTGCACTAAAGCCCTGTCTGACACAGCCTGAAGGCAGACCTCCAGTCCAACACCCAGACAGCTGGCCGTACACTGAGCATATCAAACCCACAATGGCTTTCGGCCATCATCTCTACCCAACCTCAGTTTTCACATTCAGAACCTAGACCTTATCTCCACTCACTGCTCAGGAGTGAACGTGATACAAGAATCAGAACTTCTCCTTCGCCATGGCAAGAAACCTTGTGGTTGGCATGTTGTCCAACGTTCATTGTAGGAGAAAGCAGCATGGACTATGAGGCCCCACCTATCCCTGAGGGCTACAATTTGCACAAACACACATTGTGACCCTCAGCATGAGCCCTATCCTCATGAAAAGCCTCTTAGTGACTGGAACAACAGCCCACATATGGGGCTTGCCAAGCCCCTAGTCCCCCAATCTCAACCAGAGTTAGAGATGTCTAGTTACCTCTACTCAGGGCTCTGCTCTGGAATCCCTCTTTGGTGGGACACCTGAGGTTAAAAAAAAAAAAAATACAAAAAGGAGTCTTCCAAACCACAGAATGACCCCAACCACTTGGGATCAGGCCAAATCACCAGAGAAAGACTTGTCCATGGCCCTTGAGGACACCCCGACATTCCACGGCCACCGTAGGCACAAAATCCAGACAAGAGCCTGAGCAAATGCCACATAATCGCCCTTTGTTCATAGCCCGGAAAATTCTCACGGTCTGTAGATCGAGCCTTCATACATACATCCCCAAACCTAAGCTGAGTTTGTGTTTTCAGACTTCTGTCCCCACAGTCCTGGCCCACACACCATCCAAGCTGGGGCCCCTGGAGCCACACCTGAGGACTGTGGCATCCTTCTCCAGGGGAATTCTGCCATTTCCATTGGCCACAACCCTATAGATTAGGAGAAACCTTCAAACTCCCCGGGGCCATCCCAATAGTGTTGGCTGCCCATGCCAAAAAGGGATGATCTTTCACAAGTTAGGAAACTACCTCCACTCAGACCCAGAGACAGATATCCCCATAGAATAAGATTGAACTGGACAGGCACTTAGGCCCTAATCAGATCCATTGCTTTTGTTTCCAGGCATCTCTCCTCAGAGGCCTGGTTACCAATACCAGCATATGGGGGATTACTGAGGCACTCATAGAAAAATCTCGTCTCCACATAGGAAATGTACTCTTTGGAGCTCTATAAAAACCTCTGTATAGGAGAATCCTTCAGGGCTTCGGATCAAGCGCCCCATTCTAAGGTCTCCATGGACTTAAACCCACATTATGATCTATCCTCGGTAGAGTCCATGTCAACTCATCCCCCTTGGTTTCTCCCCCAGGGTCTGCAGATCAAACCTGCCTTGTTGCAAGTGACAACTAGAATGGGAGGCGGGCAGCCCAGTCATCCATCCTTAGAACCCTACCTTGGAGTCATTCCTTATGGGACATCCTAGAGCCATCCAACAGGTCTCAAGTGTCACACAGAAGGAATCTTTGCAGTCTGGTGCATCTCACAACTCCCATTGTGGGAAAATCTTCATGGCCTCTTGAGACGCTCCACTTTATAAAGGGGCCATCATGGACAGAAACCCCAACCTGAGCAAACGTCTGATATTCACCCTGGCTTCAGGTGCATGAGATCTTGATTCAGGTCTGCAGAGTGTGCCTTCTGTGCCCTCACCCCAAAAACTAAGCCTAGCTTGTGTTCTCAGACTACCGTCCTCACACCCCTGGCCCAAAAGCCCTACAGTTTGGCAATACTGGGGCCACAATGAAGCACTCTGCCTGCCCTCCAGAAGAAAAACGTTGCCTTATGGAGCTACCTAGAAACCCGAATGAGGATCAACTGAACGCCACTCGACTGCACCCCAAGTATACAGTCTACCCTGTCTAATGCCCTGTCTGACACAGCATGAGCCCACACCTCCAGACCTACGCTCAACAGCTAGCCACATACTGAGCTCATTGTACCCATCAGGTCCTTAGGTCTTCATCTCTTCCCAACCTCGGTTTTCGGGTTTCAGAACCTAGACCTAAACTCCAATCACTGTCCAGGGGTGAACGTGATGCAGAAATCACAACTCTTCCTTCGCCATGGCCGGAAACCTTGTGGTTGGCATATTCCCCAACGTTCAGTGTAGGAGAATCCAGCGTGGCCCATGAGGCCCTTCCCATGCTTGAGGGCCTTGTTGGGCACAAATAGGCATGGTGACCCTCAGCAAGAGCCCTGTCTTCAAGGAAGACATCTCAGTGTCTGAATCAAGAGCCCACATATTGGACTTGCCATGCTCCTAGGCCCCCAAACATAAACAGAGGTGGGGTTATCCAGTTGTCCCTCCCAAGGACTCTGCTCTGGAATCCCTCTTTTATTGGCACACATGACGTACATAAAATAAAATAAAAAAACAGAAAGGACTCCTCCCATCCCACAGAATGTACCTAAACTCGGGATTGGGTCAAATCCTCAGAGATTTGACCGTCCACAACCCATGAGGCCACGCCAGCATTCGACCCACATTGTTGACACAAATCCAGAGACAAAACCTGAGCAAGCACCTCAAACTTACCCTTTTTCATATCCCGAAGTGTAATCACCGTCTGTAGATTGGGCGTGCGATACCTATGTCCCCAATCCTAAGCGGAGTTTGTGTTTTTGGACTTCTGTCCCCACAGGCCTGGCCCAAACACCCTCAAGGCTGGGCCCCTAGAGCCAAACTCAGAACTGTGCCTGCCCTCTCCAGGGGATTTCTGCCCATTCCAATGGCCACAACCCTACAGATTAAGAGAAACTCCAAAGTCCTGAGGCCATTCCCAATATTATAGGCTGCCCAGGACAAACAGGGGCGATCTGACACAAGCCGAGCAACTACCTCCCCTCAGATCCTAGACATGTATCACCAGGAAAGAGATTGAACCGGACAGGCACCTAGGCCCTAATCATATCCATTGCTTTTGTTTCCAGGCATCTCTCCTCAGAGGCCTGGTTTCCAATACCAGCATATGGGAAATTCCTTAGGCACTCATCAAAACAATTCTCTTCTCTACATAGGAAACGTACTCTTTAGAGCTCCATCAAAACCTCCGGTTATGAATATCCCTCAAGGCCCCGGATCAAGCACCCCATTCCAAGGTCTCCATGGACACAAATGCACATTATGACCCATCCTCAACTCACCCATTTCAACACACCCGCCTCGGTTACTCCCCTAGATCCAGCAGATCGAACTTGCCTTGGCGCTATGAGACACCTGGAATGGGAGGCAGGCTGCCCAGGCATCCATCCTTAGAACCCCGCCCTGGATAACTTCCTTACGGGATGTCCTGGAGCCATCCAGCAGGTCTCGACTGTCCCACGGAAGGAATCATTGCGGTTTGGAGCATCTCACAATTCCCATCGTGGAAAACCTCCATGGCCTCGTGACACCCTCCCCTTCATGAAGGGGCCGTCATGGACAGAAACTCCAACCTGAGCCAACGTCTGATCCTAGCTCTGTCTTCAGGTACACGGGATCTCGAATCATCTCTGCAGAGGGTTCCTGAAGTCCCCTCACCCCGAAATCTAAGTCTGGCTTGTGTTCTGAGAATTTTTTCCTCACACTCCTGGCCCACAAGCCTTCCAGTTTGGGAATTCTGGAGCCACTATGTGGCACTGTGTCTTCCTTCCAGAAGAAAAACTTTGCCTTCTGGGGCTACCCAGTAACCACAAATGAGTACCAACCTGCACGAAACTCGACTGCACCCCAATGATAGAGTCTAGCCTGGGCACTACTTCCCTGTCTGCCACAGCCTGAGCCTGCACCTCCCAACGCACACTCAACAGCTGGCCGAACACTGAGCACATCAGACACACCTTGGCCTTAGGTCTTCATCTCTTCCCAACCTCAGTTTTCAGGCTTCAGAACCTAGACCTTAAATCCAATCACAGTCCAGGTGTGAAAGTGTTGCAGAAATTAGAACTCCTTCTTCCCCATGGCCAGAAAACTTGTGGTTGCCATATTGTGCAACGTTCACTGTAGGAGAAACCAGCATGGTACATTAGGCCACACCCTGACTTGAGGGGCTCCTTGGGCACAAAAACACATTGTGAAACTCAATGTGAGCCCTATGCTCAAGAAGGCCTCTCAGTGTCTGGACCAAGAGCCCACATATGGGGCTTGCCATGTTCTTAGGTCCCAATTTTAACCAGAGGTCTGGTTGTCCAGTCGCCCCTCCCCAGGACTCTGCTGTGGAATCCCTCTTTTGGTGGTCCACCTGAGGTAAAAAAAAAAAAAAAAAAAAAAACAGAAAGGCCTCCTCCCTTCCCACAGAATGACCCCAAACTCTTGGGATTGGGTCAAATCCCCAGAAAGGGAGCCTCATCGATGGCCCATGAGGACACCCGGACATTCCATGGCAATCAGTGAAACATATCCAGAAAAAAATAAGCATGAGCAAGCACCTCACTTTCGCCCTTTGTTCATATCCCGAAGAGTTCTCCTCACGGTCTATATATCGGGCCGGCCATACCTACAGACCCAAACCTAAGTGGAGTTTGTGTTTTCAGACTTTTGTCCAAATAGCCCTGGACCACACACGCTCCACGCTTGGGTCCCTGGAGCCACACCTCAGGACTGTGCTTCCCTTTTAAGAGAATTCTGCCCATTCCATTGGCCACAACCTTGCAAATTAGGAAAATCCTCCAAAGTTACCGAGGCCATCCCAATAGTGTAGGCCGCCCAGGACAAACAGGTGTGATCTCAAACCAGCTGAGCAACTACCTCCACTCAGACAAAAGATGTCCCCAGAGAAGAATATTGAACCGGACAGGCCCCTAGGCCCTAATCAGATGCATTGCTTTGGTTTCCAGGCATCTCTCCTCAGAGGCCTCATTTCCAATACCAGCAAATGGTGGTTTCCTGAGGCACCAATAAGAACAAATCTCGTCTCCCCTGGAAAACTTGCTCTTTGGAGCTTTGTTTTAACCTCTGGTTAGGAGAATCCTTCAGGGCCCTGGTGCCACTGCCCCATACCAAGGTCTCAATGGACTCAAACCAACATTAAGACAATCCTCAGGAAAGTCCATTTCAACTCATTTAAGACCATCCTCAGGAAAGTCCATTCCAACTCTGCCCCCTCTAATGCAAGCCCAAGCCAGCAGATCAAACGTTTCTTGTTGCTAGGAGACAATTGGAATTGAGGCTGTCTGCCTAGGCATCCATACTTAGAACCCTGTTCTGGAAAAATACCTTATGAGACGTCCTGGAGCCATCCAACAAATCTTAATTGTCCCACCGAAGGAATCTTTGCGGTTTGGAGCATCTCACAACTCTAATAGTGGGAAAACCCCCATGGCCTCATAATGCCCCCCCCCTTCATGAAGGGGCCAACATGGACAGAAACTCGAACCTGAGCCAAAGTCTGATCCTCGACCTGACTTCAGACTCATGAGATCTCAATTCAGCTCTGCAGAGTGTGCCTGCCATGTCCATTCCCCGAAACCTAAGCCTAGCTTGTGTTCTCAGACTTCCGTCCTCACTCTCCTGGCCCACAAGCCCTCCAGTTTGGGAATCCTGAAGCCACAATGCAGCACTCTGCCTGCCCTCCAGAAGAAAAACTTTGCCCTATGCTGCTAATAAGAAACCCCAAATGATTATCGAATGCATGCCACTCGACTGTAAAGCAATTATACAGCCTACCCTGAATACTAATGCCCTGTCTGGCACAGCCTGAGACAAGACATCCCAAACGACTGTGGTCCAACCTGGACACAAGGGACCCGCTATGGCTGTAGATCGTCATCTCTTCCCAACCTCGGTTTTCAGGCTTCAGAACCTAGACATTATCTCCAATCACTGCCCAGGGGTGAACGTGATGCAGAAATTAGAATTCCTCCTTCCCCATGGCCAGAAACCTTGTGGTTGGCATGTTGTCCAACGTTCAATGTGGGAAAACCTGCATTGTCAGAAAGGCCACGCCAGTGCTTGAGGGCCGCCTAGGGCAGAGACATGCATTGTGACCTGTAGCGTGAGTCCCGTATTAAAGTAACGCCTATCAGTGGCTGGACCAAGATCCTGCATATGGGGCTTGTCATATCCATAGGCCCCCAGGCTTAACCAGAGAGCGAGTATTCCAGTTGTCAGTACCCACTGCTATGCTCCAGAAACCCTCTACTGGGGGGACACATGAAACAGAAAACAGGACTCTTCCCTTCCCACAGAATGACCCCAAACCCTTGGGGGCTGGACAAACTACCAGAGAGGGAGACTTCTACGACCCATGAGGCAAATCCTACATTAAACGGCCATTGTGGACAAAATATCCAGAGACAAAATGCTGAGCGACTGCCTCCCTCTCACCCTTCTTTCATATCCAGAGGAGCTACCCTCACGGACTGTAGATCAGGCCTGCCATAACCTCGGCCCCAAACCTGAGCTGAGTTTGGGTTTCTGGATGTCTGTCTGCACAGCCGTGGCCCACACCGCCTCCAGGCTGGGGTCTCTGGAGCCACACCACAGAACTGTGCCTTCTCTCTCCTAAGAAACTGCCCGTTCCATTGGCCGCAACTCTACAAAATAGTAGAAACCTCAAGGTCCCCAAGGACATCCCACTACCGCAAGCCGCACTGGACAAACAGGGGCATTATGACACCAGCTGAGCAACTACTACCTCCATGCAGACACACAGACTGATATCCGCAGAGACAGAAGTTTGAACCCGGCAGGCCCCTAGGCCCTATTATGAACTCTTGCTGAGGTGTCCGGGTATCACTCCTCAGAGGCCTGGGTTCGAAGACCAGCATATGGGGCTATCCTGAGGCACCAGACAGAACACCTCTCATCTCCACATGGAAAGCTTCCTTGTTGGAGTTGTGTCAAACCCTTCGGGTTGGAGAATCCTGCAGAGTCCCTTAGCTACTGCCACATTCCAAGGTCTCCATGGCCACCAACCCACATTATGACTCATCCTCAGGAAAGTCCATTTAAACTCAGCCTTCTGGGTAGCTCACCCAAGAGCCCGCAGATTGAGCGTGCCTTGTCTCGACCAGGCAATGGGAAGGTGAGTTGGCGTTTCTCGGCATCCATGCTTAGGCCCCTGCTCTCGAGTCTTTCTGTATGGGGCATCCTGGAACCATCCAATAGTACTCGACTGTCCTGAAGAAGGAAACTTTGAAGTTTGGAGCAGCTCACAACTCCCAGCGTAGGGAAACCTCCTTGGCCTCATGACGCCCCCACCCCCTTCAGGAAGGGGCCGTCATGGACACAAACTCCAGCTTGAGGCAACATCTGATACTCGCCCTGACCTCAGATGCAGGAGATCTCGATTCAGCCTCTGCACAGTGGGCCCAAACCTCGTGCTACCTTGTGTTTTCAGACTTCCTTCCTCACACTCCTGGCAAACATGTCCTCAAGACTTGGAATTCTGGAACCAAAATGCAGCCCTATGCTGGCCCTCCAGAAGAAAAACGTTGCTCTATGGGGCTCTCCATAAACCCCTAAAGAGGATCAACCTGCTCGGTTCTCGACCTCACCTCAATTGGATTGTTCGGGTTGTCCATTCATCCCTCCCCAGAGCTCTGCTTTGGAATCCCTCTTTTGGTGGGACACCTGAGGTAACAAAACTAAAGGACTCCTCCCATCCTTCAGATTGACCCACAACAATTGGGATTGGACCAAATTCACAGAGAGGAAGTCTCGTCTATGGCCCATGAGACCTCCCCGAGATTCCACAGCCATCGTTGCCAAAAATCCAGAGACAAAAGTCTGAGTAAGCGCCTCACACTCGCTCTTTTGTCATATCCCGAAGAGTTCTCCTCACGGTCTGTAGATCGGGCCTGCAATACCTACTTCCCAAACCTAAGCCGAGTTTGTGTTTTCAGACTTCAGTCCCCACATTCCTGGCCCACAGACCCTTCAGGCTGGGGCCCCTGGAGCCACACATCAGGACTGTGCCCATTCCATTGTCCACAATCGTACAAATTAGGACAAACCTCCAGAGTCCCCAAGGACATCCCAATAATGTAGGCCGCCCAGGACAAACAAGGGTCATCTGAAACCAGCTGAGCATCTACCTCTACTCAGCGTAGATGGATGTCCCCAGAGAAGAAGATTGAATCAGACAGGCCCCTAGGCCTGAATCAGATTCATTGCTTTCGGTTACAGGTATCTCTCCTCAGAGGCCTGCTTTCCAATATTAGCATATGGGGATTTCATGAGGCAGCAATCAGAACAAATCTCTTCTCCACATGGGAAAATTATCCTTTGAAGATGTCTCAAAACCTCCAGTTAGGAGAATCCTTCAGGCCTGTGTGCCACTGCCCCATTACAAGGTCTCCATGGACAGAAGTCCACATTAGAACCCATCCGCAGGAAATTTCATTTCAACTCAGATCCCTTGGTTGCTCCCCCAGAGCGAGCAGACTGAACCTGTCTTGACTAGGAGACAATTGGAATGCGAGGCGGGCTGCCCAACCATCCATCCTTAGAGCTCTGCTCTGGCGTCGTTCCTTATGGGATGTCCTGGAGCCATCCAACAGGTCTCAAATGTCCAGCAGAAGGAATCCTTGAGTTTTGGAGCATCTCACAACTCCCAACCTGGGAAAATCTAGATGGCTTTGTGATGCCCCCCCCCCCACTTATGAAGGGGAAATCATGGACAGGAACTCCAACCTAAGACAACGTCTGATCTTCACCCTGAATTCAGATGCAGGAGATCTCGATGCAGCTCTGCAGAGTGTGCTTTCCTTGCCATTGCCCTGAAACCTATGACTAGCTCGTGTTCTCAGACTTCCGTCCTCACACTCCTGGCCCCCAAGCCCTCACATTTGGAAATTCGGGACACAAAATGAAGCATTCTGCCTGCCCTCCAGAAGAAAAATTTTGACCTATGGAGTTTCTCACATAACCCAAATGAGGATAGACATACACGGCACTCAAATGTACCCAAATTAGATAGTCTAACCTGGCCACTAATACACTGTCTGATACAGAGGGAGCCAGGACATCCTGACCAAAACCGAGACAGCTGACCGCACACAGAGAACATCACAACCGCCATGGTCTTAGCTCGTTATCTCTTCCCAACCTATCTTTTCAGGCTTCAGAACTTAGACCTTAACTCCAAGCCCTGACAAGGGTTGAATGTGATGCAGAAATCAGAACTCCTCCTTTCCCAAGGCAAGAACCCTTGGGGTTGGAAAGTTGTCCAACGATCAGTGTCGGAGAGACCTGCATTCACCCTGAGGCCCCGCCCATTCTTCAGTGCGATGAGGGCATAAACACGCATTGTGACACTCAGCGTGAGTCCTGTCCTCTAGTACGTCCTCTCAGTGGCTGGACCATTAGATGTCATAATGGGCTTGACATGTCCCTAGGCCCCAATTTTTAACCAGATTTCTGGTTGTCCAGTCGCCCCTCCCCAGGTCTTTACTTGGAATCCCTGATTTGGTGGGACACCTGTGGTTAAAAAACAAAACAAAACAAAACTACAACAACAACAAAAAAAACGGACTGATTCCATCCCAGAGAATGACCTCAAACTCTTTGGACAAGGACAAACCCGAAAAATAAGACTCATCCATTTCCCATGAAGTCACCCGGGAATTTCACGACCATGAGTGACACGATATCCAGAGACAAAACCTTGAGCAAGAGCCTCACACTCGCCCTTTTTTCATAAACTGAAGAGTTCTCATCAAGGTCTGTAGATCAGTCCTGCCATACCTATGACCCGAAACATAAGCCGAGTTTGTGTTTTCAGACAACTGTCCAAAGAGCCCTTTCCTAAACACCCTACAGGTTCAGGCACCTGGAGCCAACCTGAGGACTGTACTTGCCCTCTCCAAGGGAATTCTGTGTGCCAATTCCAATGGCCACAATCCTACTAATAGGATAATACTCCAAAGTCCCTGAGGCCATCCCAATTGTGGTGGCTTCCCCGGACAAACAGGAGTAATCTGAGCCTATCTGAGAACCTACCTGCTCTCAGACCCGTAGACTGATGTCCCCAGAGGTAAAAAGAAACGAACAGGCACCTAGGCCCTAATCGGATCCATTGCTTTGGTTCCCAGGCATCTCTCCTCAGAGTCCTGGATTTCAGTACCAGCATATGGCTGTTTCTTGACTCACACATCAGTACAAATCTCATCTACACATGGGAAACTTGCACGTGGGAGCTGTATCAAAGCCTCTGTTTGGGAGAATCCTTCAGGGTCCCAGTGCCACCGCTTCATTCCAAGGTCTCCATAGACACAAAATCAAATTAGGACACATCCACGGGAGAGTCCATTTCAACTCAGCCTCCTCGGTTGCTCCATTTCAACTTAGCGTATTCGGTTCCTCCGCGCGATCCAGCAGATCTAACTTGTCTTGTTGCTAGGAGACAATTGGAATGTGAGGTGGCCTACCCCGCCATCCATCCTTAAAACCCTGCTCAGAATCGTTGGCCTGGAGCCAACCAACAGGTCTCAATTGTCCTGCAGAAGAATCTTTGCAGTTGGGAGCTTCTCAGAACTCCCATCGTGAGAGATCCCCCATGGCCTCATCATCCCCCCCACCTTCAAGAAGGGGCCATCAGGGACATAAGGTCTAACCTGAGCGATCCTCTGATCCTCACCCTGACTTCAGATGCACGAGATCTCAGTTCAGGTCTGTAGATTGTGCCTGCCATGTCCTCACCCAGAAACCTAAGCCTAGCTTGTGTCCTCAGACTTCTGTCCACAGACTACTGGCTCACAAGCCCTCCTGTTGGCAATCCAGAACTACAATGCAGCACTCTACCTGCCCTGCAGAAGAAACAAATTGCCATCTGGGGCTACCTAGAATCCCCAAATTAAGATCATCCTGCACGACACTTGGATATACCCAAAATATATAGGATGACCTGGGCAATAATGCCCTTTCTGACACAGCCTGAGCCTGGACATCCTAGTCCCACCCAGACAGCTGGCTACAAACTGAGAACATCAGACCCCCCATGGCCTTATGTCGTTATCCCTTCCCAACCTCAGTTTTCAGGCTTCAGAACCTAGACCTTATCTCCAATCGCTGCCCATGTTTGAAAATGATGCAGAAATCAGAACTCCTTCCCAATGGCACGAAAACTTGTGGTTGGCTTGTTGTCCAACGTTCAGTGTAGTGAAACCAGTGTGTCCCTTGAGGCCCCGCCATTGCTCGCGGGCCAGATAGGTAGCAAACACACATTGTGACCCTCAGCCTTAGCCCAGACCTCAGGTAAGGCCTCTCAGTGGCTGGATGAAGAGACAGTATATTGGGCTTGCCATGCCCTAGGCCCCAATTTTTAACCATAGTTCGGGTTGTCCCTTCACTCTTCCCCAGGGCTCTGCTTTGGAATTCCTCTTTTGGTGGGACACCTGAGGTAACAACCCTGAAAGGAGTACTCCATCCAACAGATTGACGAAAAACAATTGGGATGGGGCCATATCCACAGAGAGGAAGATTCGTCCATGGCCCATGAGGCCTCCTCGACATTTCACGGCCATCGCTGATACAAAATCCAGAGACAAAAGCCTAAGCAAGCGCCACAGACTCGCACTATCTTCATATCCTGAAGATGTCTTCTCATGGTTTGTAGATCGGGCCTGCCATACCTACTTCCCCAAACATAAACTGAGTTTGTGTTTTCAGACTTCTGTCCTCAAAGTCCTGGGCCACACCCCCTCCAGGCTGGGGACCCTGGAGCCACACATTAGGACTGTGCCTACCCAATCCATGGGAATTCTGCCCATTCCATTGTCCAAAATCGTACAAATTAGGAGAACCCTCCAAAGTCCCTGAGGCCATCCCAATAGTATAGGTCGCCCGGGACAAAAAAGGTCAGTCTGACACCCACTGAGCATCTACCTCCACTCATACCCTAGATGGATGTCCCCAGAGAAGAAGATTGAACCAGACAGGACCCTAGGCCAAAATCGGATCCATTGCTTTGGTTTACAGGCATGTCTCCTCAAAACCCTGGATTCCAATACCATCATTGGGGTTTTCCTGAGGCACACATCAGAACAAACCTCGTCTCCACAAGGAAACTTGTGCATGGAAGCTATGTCAAAAGCTTAGGAGTATACTTCAGGGTCCCGGTGCCACCGCCCCATTCCAAGGCCCTCATGGACACAAACACACATTAGACCCATCCTCAGGAAAGTCCATTTCAACTCAGCCACCCCGGTTGCTCCCGCAGAGCCATCAGCTCTAAACTATCTTGTCGCTAGGAGACCATTGGAATGCGAGGCTGGCTTCCCAGGCATCCATCCTCGAACGTTGGTCTGGACTCATCCATATGGGATGTCCTGGAGCTGTCCAACAGGTCTCAATTGTCCTGCAGAAGGAATCCTAGGAGGGGGCATCCCACCACTCCCAACGTGGGAAAACCTCCATGGCCTCGAGATTCGGCTCTCTTCATAAAGGGGCCGTCATGAACAGAAAATCCAAGCTGAGCCAAAGTCTGATTCTCGCTCTGACTTCAGATGCATGAGATATTGCTTCAGATCTTCAGGAGGTACATGCCGTGACCTCGCCCTGAATCCCAAGTCTAGCTTGTGTTCTCAGACTTCCATCCTCACACTCCTGGCCCCGAAGCCCACAAGTTTGGCAATTCCGGACCATCATTGCAGCACTCTGCCTGCCCTCTAGAAAAAATATATTGCCTAATGAGCTGTCTGGGCACATTAAATGAGAATAAACCTACACGGCACTCGAATGTACCCAAATTATATAGTCTAACCTGGGCAGTAATGCACTGTCTGACACAACCTAGCCGGAACGTCCTGAACAACACCCAGACAGCTGACCGCACACTAAGCCCATAAGACCTGCCGTGGCCTTTGGTCATCATCTCTACCCTACCTAAGTTTTCAGGCTTCAGAACCTAGACCTTACCTCCAATCACTGCCCAGGGGTGAGTGTGATGCTGAAATCAGAACTCCTCTTCATAAACGAAAAGAAACCTTGTGGTTGCCATGTTGTCCAAGGTTCAGTGTAGGAGAAACCAGCATTCACCCTGAGGTCCCGCCCATTCTTGAGTGCGAAGAGGTCATAAACACGCATTGTGACCCTCAGCATGAGTCATGTCCTCTAATAAGTCCTCCCAGTGGCTAGACCATTAGATGCCATATGGCTTGACATGTCCCTAGGCCCCAAATTTAAACCAGATTTCTGGTTGTCCAATCGCCCCTCCCCAGGGCTCTACTCTGGAATCCCTCATTTGGTGGGACACCTGAGGTTAAAAAACAAAACAAAACAAAACAACAACAACAAAAAAACGGACTTCTTCCAACCCACAGAATGACCCCAAACTTTTTGGATGGGGCCAAATCCCCAGAGAGTAAGACTCGTCCATTTCCCATGAACTCACCCGGATATTTCATGATCATGAATGGAATTATATCCAGAGATAAACACTTGAGCAAGAGCCTCACACTCGCCCTTTTTTCATATCCCGAAGAGTTCTCCTCATGGTCTGTAGATCAGTCCTGCCATACTTAAGACCCGAAACATAAGCCGAGTTTGTGTTTTTAGACAACTGTCCAAACAGCCCAGGCCTACACACCCTACAGGCTCAGGCCCCTGGAGCCAACCTGAGGATTGTACTTTCCCTCTCCAAGGGAATTCTGTGTTCCCATGCCATGGCCACAACCCTACTAATAGGATAAACCTCCAAAGTCCCTGTAGTCATCCCAATAGTGGTGGCTTCCCAGGACAAACAGGAGGAATCTGAGCCCATCTGAGAACCTACCTGCACTCAGACCTGTAGACTGATTTTCCCAGAGGTAAAAAGGAACGAACAGGCCCCTAAGCCCTAATCGGATCCATTGCTTTGGTTTCCAGGCATCTTCCTCAGAGGCCTGGATTTCAGTACCAGCATATGGCTGTTTCTTGACTCACCCATCAGAACAAAACTCATCTACACATGGGAAACTTGCACTTTGGAGCTGTGTCAAAGCCTCTTTTTAGGAGAACCCTTCAGGGTCCCAGTGCCACCGCTTCATTCCAAGGTCTCCATAGACACAAAATCATATTAGGACACATCCACGGGAGAGTCGAATTCAACGCAGCTTATTCGGTTGCTCCGCGTGATCCAGCAGATCTAACTTGTCTTGTTGCTAGGAGACAATTGGAATGCGAGGTGGGCTACCCAGCCATACATCCTTAGAACCCTGCTCGGAATCATTGGCCTGGAGCCAACCAACAGGGCTCAATTGTCCTGCAGAAGAATCTTTGCAGTTGGGAGTTTCTCACAACTCCCATCGTGGGAAAACACCCATGGCCTCGTGATCGACCCCCCCTGCAAGAAGGGGCCATCAGGGACAGAATGTCAATACTGAGCGATCGTCTCTTCCTCACCCTGACTTCATTTGCATGAGATCTCGGTTCAGGTCTGTAGATTGTGCCTGCCATGTCCTCACCCAGAAACCTAAGCCTAGCTTGAGTCCTCAGACTTTTGTCCACAGACTACTGGCTCACAAGCCCTCCTGTTTGGCAATCCAGAACTACAATGCAGCACTCTACCTGCCCTGCAGAAGAAATACATTGCCATCTGGGGCTACCTAGAAACCCCAAATGAAGATCAACCTGCACGACACTTGGATATACCCAAAATATATAGGATGACCTGGGCAATAATGCCCTTTCTGACACAGCCTGAGCATGGACATCCTAGGCCCAACCAGACAGCTGGCTATAAACTGAGAACATCAGACCCCCCATGGCCTTAGGTCGTTATCCCTTCCCAACCTCAGTTTTCAGGCTTCAGAACCTAGACCTTGTCTCCAATCACGGCCCGGGTTTGAAAATGATGCAGAAATCAGAACTCCTTCCCAATGGGACGAAAACTTGTGGTTGGCTTGTTGTCCAACGTTCAGTGTAGTGAAACCAGTGTGTCCCTTGAGGCCCCGCCATTGCTCGCGGGCCAGATAGGTAGCAAACACACATTGACCCTCAGCCTTAGCCCAGTCCTCAGGTAAGGCCTCTCAGTGGCTGGATGAAGAGACAGAATATTGGGCTTGCCATGCCCATAGGCCCCAATTTTTAACCATAGTTCGTGTTGTCCCTTCACTCTTCCCCAGGGCCCTGCTTTGGAATTCCTCTTTTGGTGGGACACCTGATGTAACAACCCTGAAAGGAGTCCTCCATCCCACAGATTGACGAAAAACAATTGGGATCAGGCCAAATCCACAGAGGGCAAGATTCGTCCATGGCCCATGAGGCCTCCTCGACATTTCACGGCCATCGCTGATACAAAATCCAGAGACAAAAGCCTGAGCAAGCGCCTCAGACTCGCACTATCTTCATATCCTGAAGATGTCTTCTCATGGTTTGTAGATCGGGCCTGCCATACCTACGTCCCCAAACATAAGCTGAGTTTGTGTTTTCAGACTTCTGACCTCAATGTCCTGGGCCACACACCATCCTGGCTGGGGACCCTGGAGCCACACATTAGGACTGTGCCTACCCAATCCATGGGAATTCTGCCCATTCCATTGTCCAAAATCGTACAAATTAGGAGAACCCTCGAAAGTCCCTGAGGCCATCCCAATAGTATAGGTCGCCCGGGAAAAAAAAGGTCAGTCAGTCACCAGCTGAGCATCTACCTCCACTCATACCCTAGATGGATGTCCCCAGAGAAGAAGATTGAATTAGACAGGACCCTAGGCCAAAATCGGATCCATTGCTTTGGTTTACAGGCATGTCTCCTCAAAACCCTGGATTCCAATACCAGCATTGGTGTTTTCCTGAGGGACCCATCAGAACAAACCTCGTCTCCACAAGGAAACTTGTGCATGGGAGCAATGTCAAAAGCTTAGGAGAATACTTCAGGGTCCCGGTGCCACCGCCCCATTCCAAGGCCCTCATGGACACAAACACACATTAGACCCATCCTCAGGAAAGTCCATTTCAACTCAGCCACCCCGGTTGCTCTCGCAGAGCCATCAGATCTAAACTGTCTTGTCATTAGGAGACAATTGGAATGCGAGGCGGGCTTCCCCGGCATCCATCCTCGAACGTCGGTCTGGACTCATCCATATGGGATGTCCTGGAGCTGTCCATCAGGTCTCAATTGTCCCGCAGAAGGAATCCGAGGAGGGGGCATCCCACCACTCCCAACGTGGGAAAACCTCCACTCTCTCGAGAATCCGCTCCCTTCATGAAGGGGCGGTCATGAACAGAAAATCCAAGCTGAGCCAACGTCTGATCCTCGCTCTGACTTCAGATGCATGAGATATTGCTTCAGATCTTCAGGGGGTACATGCCCTGCCCACGCCCTGAATCCCAAGTCTAGCTTGTGTTCTCAGACTTCCATCCTCTCACTCCTGGCCCCGAAGCCCACAAGTTTGGCAATTCCGGACCATCATTGCAGCACTCTGCCAGCATCCTAGGCCTAGCTTGGGATCTCAGACTTCCGTCCTCAGAATACTGGCCCACAAGCCCTCCAGTTTGGTAATCTAGAATTACAATGCAGCACTCTGCCTGCCTTCCAGAAGAAAATTATTGCCCTCTGGGGCTACCCAGAAATCCCAAATGAGGATCAACCTGCACGCCATTCGGCTGTACCCCAAATATATAGGTTGACATGAGCACTAATTCTCTTTCTGACGCAGACAGAGCCTGGACCTCCTGGCCCCACCCAGACAGCTGGCCGCACACTGAGCACATCGGACCCACCATGGCCTTAGGTCGTCATCAAGAGATGACGGTCAGGCTTCAGAACCTAGACCTTATCTCCAATCACGGCCCGGGTTTGAAAATGATGCAGAAATCAGAACTCTTTTCCCCATGGCAAGAAACCTTTTGGTTGGCTTTTTGTCCAAGGTCAGTGTAGTTGAAACCAGTGTGGCCCTTGAGGCCCCGCCCATGCTTGCAGGCCACATTGGTCACAAACACACATTGTGACCCTCAGCCTGAGCGCAGTCCTCAGGTAAGGCCTCTCAGTGGATGGATGGAGAGACAGCATATTGGGCTTGCCATGCCCCTAGGCCCCAATTTTTAACCATAGTTCCGGTTGTCCCTTCACTCTTCCCCAGAACTCTGCTTTGGAACTCCTCTTTTGGTGGCACACCTGAGGTAACAAACCTGAAAGGAGTCCTCCCATCCCACAGATTGACGAAAAACAATTGGGATCGGGCCAAATTAACAGAGAAAAAGATTTGTCCATGGCTCATGAGGCCTCCCCAACATTCCACGGCCATCGCTGATACAAAATCCCGATTCAAAGCCTGAGCACGCGCCTCAGCCTCGCTCATTCTTCATATCCTGAAGAGTTCTTCACATAAGAACCTACACGGCACTCGAATGCTCCCAAAATATATAGTCTAACCTCGGCACTAATGCACTGTCTGACAACCTGAGCCCGGACCTCGTGACCAACACCCAGACAGCTGACCACACACTGAGATCATCAGGCCCGCCATGGCCTTAGGTCATCATCTCTTCCCTACCTCAGTTTCCAGGCTTCAGAACTTCGACCTTATCTCCAATCACTGCCCAGGGGTGACTGTGATGCAGAAATCAGAACTCCTCCTTACCCATGACAAGAAACCTTGTGGTTGGCATGTTGTCCAACGTTCAGTGTAGGAGAAACCTGCATTCACCCTGAGCCCCCGCCCATTCTTGAGAGCGACTAGGGCAGAAACACGCTTTGTGACCCTCAGCGTGAGTCCTGTCCTCTAGTACGTCCTCTCAGTGGCTGGACCATTAGATGTCATAATGGGCTTCGCATGTCCCTCGGCCCCAATTTTTAAACAAATTTCTGGTTGTCCAGTCGCCCCTCCCTAGGGCTCTACTCCGGAATTCCTCATTTGGTGGGACAACTGAGGTTGAAAAACAAAACAAAACAAATCAACAACAACAGAACAACGGACTTCTTCCATCCCACAGAATGACCCCAAGCTCTTTGGACGGGGTCAAATCCCCAGAGAGTAAGACTCGTCCATTTCCCATGAAGTCACCCCGAAATTTCACGACCATGAGTGACACTGTATCAAGAGACAAAAACTTGAGCAAGAATCTCACACTCGCGCTTTTTTCATATCAGGAAGAGTTCTCCTCATGCTCTGTAGATCAGTCCTGCCATACCTATGACCGGAAACATAAGCCGAGTTTGTGTTTTCAGACAACTGTCCAAACAGCGCTGGACTAAACACCCTACAGGCTCAGGCCCCTGGAGCCAAACCTGACGACTGTGCTTGCCCTCTCCAAGGGATTTGTATGTGCCCATTCCAATGGGCACAACCCTACTAAGAGTATAAACCTCCAAAGTCCCTGAGGCCATCCCAATATTTGTGGCTTCCCAGTACAAACAGGGGCAATCTGGGCCCATCTGAGAACCTACCGGCACTCAGACCCGTAGACTGATGTCCCCAGAAGTAAAAAGGAGCGAACAGGCCCCTAGGCACCTATCAGATCCATTGCTTTGGTTTCCAGGCATCTCTCCTCAGAGGCATGGATTTCAAAAAGAGCATATGGCTGTTTCTTGACTCACCCATCAGAACAAATCTCATCTGCACATGGGAAACTTGCACGATGGAGCTGTGTGAAAGCCTCTCTTTAGGAGAACCCTTCAGGGCCCCAGTGCCACCGCTTCATTCCAAGGTCTCCATAGACACAAAATCATATTAGGACACATCCACGGGAGAGTCCATTTCAACTCAGCCTCCTCGTTGCTCCCCCAGATCCAGCAGATCTAACCTGTCTTCTTGCTTGGAGACAATTGGAATGCGAGGTGGGCTACCCAGCCATCCATCCTTAGAACCCTGCTTGGAATGGTTTTACTCGAGCCAAACAACAGGTCTCAATATTCCTGCTGAAGAATCTTTGCAGTTGGGAGCTTCTCACAACTCCCATCGAGGGAGTTGTGAGAAGGGGCCATCAGAGACAAAATGCCCAACCTGAGCGATTCTCTGATCCTCGCGCTGACTTCGGATGCACGAGATCTCGATTCAGGCTATAGATTGTGCCTGCCATATACACACCCAGCATCCTAGGCCTAGCTTGGGATCTCAGACTTCCGTCCTCAGAATACTGGCCCACAAGCCCTCCAGTTTGGTAATCTAGAATTACAATGCAGCACTCTGCCTGCCCTCCAGAAGAAAAACATTGCCCTCTGGGGCTACCCAGATATCCCAAATGAGGATCAACCGGCACGCCATTCGGCTGTACCCCAAATATATAGGTTGACAAGAGCACTAAATCTCTTTCTGACGCAGACTGAGCCTGGACCTCCTGGCCCCACCCAGACAGCTGGCCGCACACTGAGCACATCGGACCCACCATGGCCTTAGGTCGTCATCAAGAGATGTCGGTCAGGCTTCAGAACCTAGACCTTATCTCCAATCACGGCCCGGGTTTGAAAATGATGCAGAAATCAGAACTCTTTCCCCATGGCAAGAAACCTTTTGGTTGGCTTTTTGTCCAAGGTCAGTGTAGTTGAAACCAGTGTGGCCCTTGAGGCCCCGCCCATGCTTGCGGGCCACATTGGTCACAAACACACATTGTGACCCTCAGCCTGAGCGCAGTCCTCAGGTCAGGCCTCTCAGTGGCTGGATGGAGAGACAGCATATTGGGCTTGCCATGCCCCTAGGCCCCAATTTTTAACCATAGTTCCGGTTGTCCCTTCACTCTTCCCCAGGGCTCTGCTTTGGAACTCCTCTTTTGGTGGGACACCTGAGGTAACAAACCTGAAAGGAGTCCTCCCATCCCACAGATTGACGAAAAACAATTGGGATCGGGCCAAATCCACAGAGAAAAAGATTTGTCCATGGCTCATGAGGCCTCCCCAACATTCCACGGCCATCGCTGATACAAAATCCCGATTCAAAGCCTGAGCACGCACCTCAGACTCGCTCATTCTTCATATCCTGAAGAGTTCTTCAGATAAGAACCTACACGGCACTCGAATGCACCCAAAATATATAGTCTAATCTCGGCACTAATGCACTGTCTGACAACCTGAGCCGGGCCTCGTGACCAACACCCAGACAGCTGACCACACACTGAGCTCATCAGGCCCATCATGGCCTTAGGTCATCATCTCTTCCCTACCTCAGTTTTCAGGCATCAGAACCTAGACCTTATCTCCAATCACTGCCCAGGGTTGACTGTGATGCAGAAATCAGAACTCCTCCTTACCCATGGCAAGAAACCTTGTGGTTGGCATGTTGTCCAACGTTCAGTGTAGGAGAAACCATCATTCACCCTGAGCCCCCGCCCATTCTTGAGTGCGACTAGGGCATAAACATGCTTTGTGACCCTCAGCGTGAGTCCTGTCCTCTAGTACGTCCTCTCAGTGGCTGGACCATTAGATGTCATAATGGGCTTCACATGTCCCTCGGCCCCAATTTTTAACCAGATTTCTGGTTGTCCAGTCGCCCCTCCCTAGGGCTCTACTCCGGAATCCCTCATTTGGTAGGACAGCTGAGGTTGAAAAACAAAACAAAACAAATCAACAACAACAGAACAACGGACTTCTTCCATCCCACAGAATGACCCCAAGCTCTTTGGACGGGGTCAAATCCCCAGAGAGTAAGACTCGTCCATTTCCCATGAAGTCACCCCGAAATTTCACGACCATGAGTGACACTGTATCAAGAGACAAAAACTTGAGCAAGAATCTCACACTCGCGCTTTTTTCATATCAGGAAGAGTTCTCCTCATGCTCTGTAGATCAGTCCTGCCATACCTATGACCGGAAACATAAGCCGAGTTTGTGTTTTCAGACAACGGTCCAAACAGCGCTGGACTAAACACCCTACAGGCTCAGGCCACTGGAGCCAAACCTGACGACTGTGCTTGCCCTCTCCAAGGGATTTGGATGTGCCCATTCCAATGGGCACAACCCTACTAAGAGTATAAACCTCCAAAGTCCCTGAGGCCATCCCAATATTTGTGGCTTCCCAGGACAAACAGGGGCAATCTGGGCCCATCTGAGAACCTACCGGCACTCAGACCCGTAGACTGATGTCCCCAGAAGTAAAAAGGAACGAACAGGCCCCTAGGCACCTATCGGATCCATTGCTTTGGTTTCCAGGCATCTCTCCTCAGAGGCCTGTATTTCAAAAAGAGCATATGGCTGTTTCTTGACTCACCCCTCAGAACAAATCTCATCTGCACATGGGAAACTTGCACAATGGAGGTGTGTGAAAGACTCTATTTAGGAGAACCCTTCAGGGCCCCAGTGCCAACGCTTCATTCCAAGGTCTCCATAGACACAAAATCATATTAGGATACATCCACGGGAGAGTCCATTTCAACTCAGCCTCCTCGGTTGCTCCCCCAGATCCAGAAAATCTAACGTGTCATGGTGCTGGAGATAATTGGAATGCGAGGTGGGCTACCCAGCCATCCATCCTTAGAACCCTGCTCGGAATGGTTGTACTCGAGCCAAACAACAGGTCTCAATATTCCTGCAGAAGAATCTTTGCGGTTGGGAGCTTCTCACAACTCCCATCGTGGGAAAAACCCGATGGCCTCGTGATCCACCAGCCCTTCAAGAAGGGGCCATCAGGGACAGAATGTCCAACCTGAGCGATCGTCTGATCCTAGCCCTGACTTCAGATGCACGAGATCTCGATTCAATTCTGTAGATTGTGCCTGCCATATCCTCACCCATAATCCTAGGCCTAGCTTGGGTTCTCAGACTTCTGTCCTCAGACTACTGGCCCACAAGCCCTCCAGTTTGACAATCAAGACTACAATGCAGCATTCTGCCTGCCCTCCAGAAGAAAAACATTGCCCTCTGGGGCTACCCAGAAACCCCAAATGAGGATCAACCTGCACGCCATTCGGCTGTACCCCAATATATAGGCAGACGTGGGCACTAATGCCCTTTCTGATACAGCGTGAGCATGGACCTCCTGGCCCCACCCAGACAGCTGAACGCACACTGAGCAATGGGACCCGCCATGGCCTTAGGTCGTCATCTCTTCTCAACTTCGGTTTTCAGGCTTCAGTACCTAGACCTTATCTCCAATCACGGCCCGGGTTTGAAAATGATGCAGAAATCAGAACTCTTTCCCAATGGCAAGAAACCCTGCGGTTACCATGTTGTCCAAGGTTCAGTGTAGTTGAAACCAGTGTGGCCCATGAGGCCCTGCCCATGCTTGCGGGCCACATTGGTCACAAACACACATTGTGACCCTCAGCCTGAGCCCAGTCCTCAGGTAAGGCCTCTCAGTGGCAGCATGGAGAGACAGCCTATTGGGCTTGCCATGCCCCTAGGCCCCAATTTTTAACCGTAGTTCGGTTTGTCCCTTCAATCTTCCACAGGGCTCTGCTTTGGAATTCTTCTTTTGGTGGGACACCTGAGGTAAAAAACCTGAAAGGAGTCCTTCCATCCCACAGTTGACGAAAAACAATTGGGATCGGGCCAAATCCACAGAGAGCAAGATTCCTCCATGGACCATGAGGCCTCCCCAACATTCCACGGCCATCGCTGATACAAAATCCAGAGACAAAAGCCTGAGCACGTGCCTCAGACTCGCTAATTCTTCATATCCTGAAGAGTTCTTCAGATAAGAACCTACACAGCACTCTAAGGCACCCAAAATATATAGTCTAACCTGGGCACTAATGCACTGTCTGACAACCTGAGCCCGGACCTCGTGACCAACACCCAGACAGCTGACCGCACACTGAGCACATCAGACCCGCCATAGCCTTAGGTCATCATCTCTTCCCTACCTCAGTTTTCAGGCTTCAGAACCTAGACCTTATCTCCAATCAATGCCCAGGGGTCACTGTGATGCAGAAATCAGAACTCTTCCTTACCCATGGCAAGAAACCTTGTGGTTGGCATGTTGTCCAACGTTCAGTGTGGGACAAACCAGCATTCACCCCGAGGCCCCTCTCATTCTTGAGTGCGAAGAGGGCATAAACACGCATTGTGACCCTCAGCGTGAGTCCTGTCCTCTAGTACGTCCTCTCAGTGGCTGGACCATTAGATGTCATAATGGGCTTGACATGTCCCTAGGCCCCAATTTTTAGCCAGATTTCTGGTTGTCCAGACGCCCCTCCCCAGGGCTCTACTCTGGATTCCCTCATTTGGTGGGACACCTGAGTTTGAAAAACAGAAGAATACAAATCAACAACAACAGTACAACGGACTTATTCCATCCCTCAGAATGACCCCAAACTCTTTGGATGGGGCAAACCCCAAGAGAGTAAGATTCGTCCATTTGCCATGACGTCACCCGGAAATTTCACGACCATGTGTGAAAAGTTATCCAGAGACAAAAACGTGAGCAAGAGCCTCACACTCGCCCTTTTTTCATATCCCGAAGAGTACTCCTCATGGTCTGTAGAGCAGTCCTGCCATACCTATGACCCGAAACATAAGCCGAGTTTGTGTTTTCAGACAACTGTCCAAACAGACCTGGCCTACACACCCTACAGGCTCAGGCCCCTGGAGCCAAACCTGACGACTGTGCTTGCCCTCTCCAAGGGAATTGTAAGTGCCCATTCCAATGGCCACAACTCTACTAATAGGATAAACCTCCAAAGTCCCTGAGGCCATACCAATATTTTTGGCTTCCCAGGACAAACAGGGGCAATCTGGGCCCATCTGAGCACCTACCGGCACTCAGACCTGTAGACTGATGTCCCCAGAGTTAAAAAGGTACGAACAAGCCCCTAGGCACCTATCGGATCCATTGCTTTGGTTTCCAGGCATCTCTCCTCAGAGGCCTGGATTTCAATAACCCCATATGGCTGTTTCTTGACTAACCCATCAGAACAAATCTCTTCTACACACGGGAAACTTGCACGATGGAGCTGTGTGAAAGCCTCTCTTTAGGAGAACCCTTCAGGAGCCCAGTGCCACCGCCTCATTCCAAGGTCTCCATAGACACAAAATCATGTTAGGACACAACCACGGGAGAGTCCATTTCAACTCAGCCTCCACGGTTGCTCCCACAGATCCAGCAGATCTAACCTGTCTTGTTGCTTGGAGACAATTGGAATGCGAGGTGGGCTACCCAGCCATCCATCCTTAGATCCCTGCTCGGAATCGTTGTCCTGGAGCCAACCAACAGGTCTCAATTGTCCTGCTGAAAAATCTTTGCAGTTAGGAGCTTCTCACAACTTCTATCGTGGGAAAACCCCCATGGCCTCGTGATCCACCCCCCCTTAAAGTAGGGGCCATCAGGGACAGAATGTCCAACCTGAGCGATCGTCTGATCCTCGCCCTGACTTCAGATGCACGAGATCTCAATTCAGGTCTGTAGATTGTGCCTGCATATCCTCACCCAGAAACCGAGGCCTAGCTTGGGTTCTCAGACTTCCGTCCTCAGAATACTGGCCCAAAAGCCCTCCAGTTTGGCAATCCAGAACTACAATGCAGCACTCTGCCTGCCCTCCAGAAGAAAAACATTGCCCTCTGGGGCTACCCAGAAACCCCAAATGAGGATCAACAGGGCACGCCATTCGGCTGTACCCCAAATATATAGGCTGACCTGGGCACTAATGCCCTTTCTGACACATCCTGAGCCTGGACCCATCTGGACAGCTGGCCGCACACTGATCACATCGGACCCGCCATGTCCTTAGGTCGTCATCTCTTCTCAACCTCGGTTTTCAGGCTTCAGAACCTAGACCTTATCCCCAATCACGGCCCGGGTAGGAAAATGATGCAGAAATCAGAACTCATTCCCCATGGCAAGAAACCTTGTCGTTGGCATGATGTCCAAGGTTCATTGTACTTGAAACCAGTGTGGCCCATGAGGCCCCACCCATGCTAGCGGGACACATTAGTCACAAACACACATTATGACCCTCAGCCTGAGCCCAGTCCTCAGGTAAGGCCTCTCAGTGGCTGGATGGAGAGACAGCATATTGGGCTTGCCATGCCCCTAGGACCCAATTTTTAACCGTAGTTCGGGTGTCCCTTCACTCTTCCCCAGGGCTCTGCTTTGGAATTTCTCTTTGGTGGGACACCTGAGGTAACAAACCTGAAAGGAGTCCTCCCATCCCACAGATTGACGAAAAACAATTGCGATCAGGCCAAATCCACAGAGAGCAAGATTCGTCCATGGCCCATGAGGCCTCCCCAACATTCCACGGCCATCGCTGATAGAAAATCCAGAGACAAAAGCCTGAGCATGCACCTCTGACTCGATCATTCTTCATATCCTGAAGAGTTCTTCAGATAAGAACCTACATGGCACTCGAATGCACCCAAAATATATAGTGTAACCTGGGCACTGTCTGACAACCTGAGCCCGGACCTCGTGTCCAGCACCCAGACAGCTGACCGCACACTGAACACATCAGAACCACCATGGCCTTAGGTCATCATCCTTTCCCTAACACAGTTTTCAGGCTTCAGAACATAGTCCGTATCTCCAATCACTGCCCAGGGGTGACTGTGATGCAGAAATCAGAACTCTTCCTTACCCATGGCAAGAAACCTTGTGGTTGGCATGTTGTCCAATGTTCAGTGTAGGAAAAACCAGCATTCACCCTGAGGCCCCGCCCATTTTGAGTGCCACGAGGGCATAAACACGCATTGTGACCCTCAGTGTGAGTCCTGTCTTCTAGTACGTCCTCTCAGTGGCTGGACCATTAGATGTCATAATGGGCTTGACATGTCCCTAGGCCCCAATTTTTAACCAGATTTCTGGTTGTCCAGTCGCCCCTCCCCAGGGCTCTACACTGGAATCCCTCATTTGGTGGGACACCTGAGGTTGAAAAACAAAACAAAACAAATCAACAACAAGAGAACAACGGACTTCTTCCATCCCACAGAATGACCCCAAGCTCTTTGGACGGGGCCAAACCCCCAGAGAGTAAGACTCGTCCATTTCCCATGAAGTCACCCGGAAATTTCACGACCATGAGTGACACGATATCCAGAGACAAAAACTTGAGCAAGAGCCTCACACTCGCCCTTTTTTCATATCCCGAAGAGTTCTCCTCATGGTCTGTAGATCAGTCCTGCCATACCTATGACCCGAAACATAAGCCGAGTTTGTGTTTTCAGACAACTGTCCAAAAAGCCCTGGCCTACACACCCTACAGGCTCAGGCCCTGGAGCCAAACATGAAGACTGGGCTTGCCCTATCCAAGGGAATTGTATGTGCCCATTCCAATGGCCACAACCCTACTAATAGGATAAACCTCCAAAGTCCCTGAGGCCATCCCAATATTTGTGGCTTCCCAGGACAAACAGGGGCAATCTGGGTCCATCTGAGCACCTACCAGCACTCAGAACCGTAGACTGATGTCCCCAGAGGTTAAAAGGAACGAACAGGACCATAGGAACCTATCGGATCTATTGCTTTGGTTTCCAGGCATCTCTCCTTAGAGATCCTTAGAACCCTTAGAACCCTGCTCTTGCGTCGTTCCTTATGGGACATACTTGATCCATCCAACAGGTGTCAACTATCCCTCAGGAGTCCTTGTTCAGGGACCACCTCAAACTCATATCATGGAAAGCTTCCAAGGTCACATGATGCCCCCAATATTCATGAAGGCGGATCATGGAAAGAAACTCAAACCTGAGCCAAAAGCTGATCTTCGCCTTGACTTCAGTTGAACGAGATCTTGATTAAGCTCTTCAGAGTGCACCTGCTGTGCCCTCTCCCCAAAACCTAAGCATATCTAGTGTTCTCAGACTTCTGTCCTCACTCTCCTGGACCACACGCCCTCCATTTTGGGATTTCCGATGACACAGTGCTGCACTCTGCCTGCCCTCTAGAAGAAAAACGTTGCCCTATGGGTCTACCCAGAAACCTCAAATGAGGATAAACCTGCATGCCACTCAACTGTACACCAATTATATAGTCTAGCCTGTGCACTAATGCCCTGTCTGACACAACCTGAGGCCTGAATTCCCAACCGACACCCAGACAGCTTGCCGTACACTGAGAACATCTGAACCGCCATGGCCTTAGGTAGCCATCTCTTTCCAACCTGGTTTTCAGGCTACAGAAACCTAGACCTTTTCTCTGCTCATTTCCCATAGGTGAACGTGATGCAGAAATCATAACTCCTCCTTCCCTCTTGCCAGAATCTTGTGGTTGGCATCTTATCCAAAGTTCAGTGTAGGACCCCTGTAGGGCCTTCAGAAGTAGTAGTAGGGCCCCTGAGGGTAGTGTAGGGTCCCTGAGCCCCTGCCCATGCTTAAGAGCTGCGGTGGGCACAAACACACATTGGGACCCTCAGTTTGAGTCCTGTCCTCAAGTAAAGCCTCTCAGTGGCTGGACCATGAGCCCGCATATGGGGCCTGCCATGCCTCAAGTCACCCTATATTAACCAGAGGTAGAGAAACCTAGTCACCCCTACTCAGGGCTCTGCTCTGGAATCCCTCTTTGGTGGGACATTTGAGGTAAGTAAACACAGAAAGGTTTCCTCCCACCCACAGAATGACCCCAATCACTTGGGATCAGGCCATCCCCAGAGAGAAAGATTCCTCCATGGCCCATGAGGCCAGCCCGACATTCCACGGCCACTATTGACACAAAATCCAGAGACATAAGCCTCACCCTTAGGTCATAGCCCAAAAAATTCTCCTCATAGTCTGTAGATTGGGCCTGCCATACCTACGTCCCCAAACCGTGTTTTCAGACTTCTATCCTGACATCCCTGTCCCTCACACCCTCCAGGCTGAGGCCCCTGGAGCCACACCTCAGGACTGTGCCTGCCCTCTCCAAGGAAATTCTTCCCATTCCATTGGCCACAACCCTACAGATTAGGAGAAACCTCCAAAGTCCCAGAGGCCATTCCAATAGTGTAGGCCACCCAGTACAAAGAGGGGTGATCTGTCACAAGCTGAGCAACGACCTCAATTCACCCGTAGACAGATATCCCAAGAGAAAGGTATTAAACTGGACAGGCCCCTAGAACGTAATTGGTTCCATTGCTTTTGTTTCTAAGCATCTCTCCTCAGAGGCCTGTTTTCCAATACCAGCATATGGGGGATTCCAGAGATACCAATCAGAACAAATCTTGTCTCCACATGGGAAACTTATCCTTTGGAGCTCTGTAAAAACCTCCAGTTAGGAGAAACCTTCAGGTAACCGGAGCCACCGCCCTATTCCAAGGTCTCCATGGACACAAACCCGCATTATGACCATTCGGCAGGAGAGTATATTTCAACTCAGCCCCGTCGATTACTCCCCCAGAGCCAGAATATCAAACCTGCCTTGTCGCTAGGAGACAACTGGAATGCAAAGCAGACTCTCTAGGCATCCATCGTTGGAATCCTGCTCTGGCGCCGTTCCAAATGGGATGTTTTGGGAGCCTTCCAACAGGTCTTGTCTGTCCCGCAGAAGGAATCCTTGCAGATTGGAGCATCTCACAACTCCTATCATGGGAAAACCTACATGGCCTCATGAGATGCTCTCCTTTATAAAGGGGCCATCATGGACAGAAACTCCAACCTGAGCCAACTTCTGATCCATTGCTTTGGTTTCTATGTATCTCTCCTCAGAGGCCTGGTTTCCAATATCAGAATATGGGGGTTTCCTAAGGAAACAATCAGAACAGATCTCATCTCCACATGAGAACCTTGCTCTTTGGAGCTGTGTCAATACCTCAGGTTAGGAGGATCCTTCAGGGCGCTGGCACCATGGCCCAATTCCAAGGTCTCCAAGGACACAAACTTACATTATGATCCATCCTCAGGTGAGTCCATTTCAAATCAGCCCCCTCGGCTGCTCACCCAGAGTCAGCAGATCAAACCTGCCTTGTCACTAGGAGACAGTTGGAATGCGAGGTGGGCTGCCCAGGCATCCATCCTTAGAACCCTGCTCTGGAGAATTTCTTTATGGGACGTCTTGAATCCAACCAACCTCTCTTGACAGTCTCGCAGAATGAATCCTTGTTGTTTGAAGCATCACACAATCCCACTGTGAGAAAACCGCCATTTCCTCATGATGCCCCACACCTTCATAAATGGGCCATCATGGACAGAAACTCCATCCTAAGCCAAAGTCTGATCCGCGCCCTGAATTCAGAAGCACGAGATCTCGATTCACCACTTGAGAGTGTGCCTGCTGTGCCCTCGCCCCGAAACCTAAGCCTAACTTCTGTTCTCAAACTTCCGTCTTCACAATCCTGGACACACCCTTCCAGTTTGGCAATTCTGGAGACACAATGCAGCACTCTGCCTGCCCCCCAGAAGAAAAATGTTGCCCTATAGGGCTAACCAGAAACGCCAAATGAGTAACAACCTGCATGCCACTCGAACATACCCCAATTATACAATCTAGCCTGTGCACTAAAGCCCTGTCTGACACAGCCTGAAGGCAGACCTCCAGTCCAACACCCAGACAGCTGGCCGTACACTGAGCATATCAAACCCACAATGGCTTTCGGCCATCATCTCTACCCAACCTCAGTTTTCACCTTCAGAACCTAGACCTTATCTCCACTCACTGCTCAGGAGTGAACGTGATACAAGAATCAGAACTTCTCCTTCGCCATGGCAAGAAACCTTGTGGTTGGCATGTTGTCCAACGTTCATTGTAGGAGAAAGCAGCATGGACTATGAGGCCCCACTTATCCCTGAGGGCTACAATTTGCACAAACACACATTGTGACCCTCAGCGTGGGCCCTATCCTCATGTAAAGCCTCTTAGTGACTGGAACAACATCCCACATATGGGGCTTGCCAAGCCCCTAGTCCCCCAATCTCAACCAGAGTTTGAGATGTCTAGTCACCCCTACTCAGTGCTCTGCTCTGGAATCCCTCTTTGGGGGGACACCTGAGGTAAAATAAAAAATACAGAAAGGAGTCTTCCCATTCACAGAATGTTCCCAACCACTTGGGATCAGGCCAAATCACCAGAGAAAGACTTGTCCATGACCCTTGAGTACACCCCGACATTCCTCGGCCACCGTAGACACAAAATCCAGAGACAAAAGCCTGAGCAAACGGCACATACTCGCCCTTTGTTCATAGCCCGGAAAATTCTCACGGTCTGTAGATCGAGCCTTCATACATACATCCCCAAACCTCAGCTGAGTTTGTGTTTTCAGACTTCTGTCCCCACAGTCCTGGCCCACACACCATCCAAGCTGGGGCCCCTGGAGCCACACCTGAGGACTGTGGCTTCCCTCTCCAGGGGAATTCTGCCATTTCCATTGGCCACAACCCTATAGATTAGGAGAAACCTCCAAACTCCCCGAGGCCATCCCAATAGTGTTGGCTGCCCAGGACAAACAGGGATGATCTTTCACAAGTTAGGAAACTACCCCCACTCAGACCCAGAGACAGATATCCCCATAGAATTAGATTGAACTGGACAGGCACTTAGGCCCTAATCAGATCCATTGCTTTTGTTTCCAGGCATCTCTCCTCAGAGGCCTGGTTACCAATACCAGCATGTGGGGGATTACTGAGGCACTCATAGAAAAATCTCGTCTCCACATAGGAAATGTACTCTTTGGAGCTCTATAAAAACCTCTGTTTAGGAGAATCTTTCAGGGCCCCTGATCAAGCGCCCCATTCCAAGGTCTCCATGGACTTAAACCCACATTATGATCCTTCCTCGGTCGAGTCCATGTCAACTCATCCCCCTTGGTTTCTCCCCCAGGGCCTGCAGATCAAACCTGCCTTGTTGCTAGGGGACAACTAGAATGGGAGGCTGGCTGCCCAGGCATCCATCCTTAGACCTCTACTCTGGAGTCGTTCCATATGGGACATCTTAGAGCCATCCAACAGGTCTCAAGTGTCCCACAGAAGGAATCTTTGCAGTCTGGTGCATCTCACAACTCCCATTGTGGGAAAAACTTCATGGCCTCTTGAGACGCTCCACTTTATAAAGGGGCCATATTGGACAGAAACTCCAACCTGAGCAAACGTCTGATATTCGCCCTGGCTTCAGGTGCATGAGATCTTGATTCAGGTCTGCAGAGTGTGCCTTCTGGGCCCTCACCCCAAAAACTAAGCCTAGCTTGTGTTCTCAGACTACCGTCCTCACACCCCTGGCCCAAAAGCCCTACAGTTTGGCAATACTGGGGCCACAATGCAGCACTCTGCCTGCCCTCCAGAAGAAAAACGTTGCCTTATGGAGCTACCTAGAAACCCGAATGAGGATCAACTGAACGCCACTCGACTGCACCCCAAATATACAGTCTACCCTGTCTAATGCCCTGTCTGACACAACATGAGCCCACAACTCCAGACCTACGATCAACAGCTAGCCACACACTGAGCTAATTGTACCCATCAGGTCCTTAGGTCTTCATCTCTTCCCAACCTCGTTTTTTGGGTTTCAGAACCCAGACTAAACTCCAATCACTGTCCAGGGGTGAACGTGATGCAGAAATCACAACTCTTCCTTCGCCATGGCCGGAAACCTTGTGGTTGGCATATTCTCCAACGTTCAGTGTAGGAGAATCCAGCGTGGCCCATAGGCCCTTCCCATGCTTGAGGGCCTTGTTGGGCACAAATAGGCATTGTGACCCTCAGCATGAGCCCTGTCTTCAAGGAAGACCTCTCAGTGTCTGAATCAAGAGCCCACATATTGGACTTGCCATGCCCCTAGGCCCCCAAACTTAAACAGAGGTGGGGGTATCAAGTTGTCCCTCCCAAGGACTCTGCGCTGGAATCCCTCTTTTATTGGCACACATGAGGTACATAAAATAAAATAAAAAACAAAAAGGACTCCTCCCATCCCACAGAATGTACCCAAACTCTTGGGATTGGGTCAAATCCTCAGAGAAGGAAAGCCGTCCACAACCCATGAGGCCACGCCAGCATTCGACCCACATTGTTGACACAAATCCAGAGACAAAACCTGAGCAAGCACCTCAAACTCACCCTTTTTCATATCCCGAAGTGTTATCACGGTCTGTAGATTGGGCGTGCCATACCTATGTCCCAATCCTAAGCGGAATTTGTGTTTTCAGACTTCTGTCCCCACAGGCCTGGCCCACACACCCTCAAGGCTGGGCCCCTAGAGCCAAACTCAGAACTGTGCCTGCCCTCTCCAGGGGATTTCTGCCCATTCCATTGGCCACAACCCTATAGATTAGGAGAAACTCCAAAGTCCCGAGACCATTCCCAATATTATAGGCTGCCCAGGACAAACAGGGGCGATCTGACACAAGCCGAGCAACTACTTCCCCTCAGATTCATAGACACGTATCCCCAGGAAAGAGATTGAACCGGACAGGCACCTAGGCCCTAATCATATCCATTGCTTTTGTTTCCAGGCATCTCTCCTCAGAGGCCTGGTTACCAATACCAGCATATGGGAAATTCCTTAGGCACTCATCAAAACAATTCTCTTCTCTACATAGGAAACGTACTCTTTAGAGCTCCATCAAAACCTCCGGTTATGAACATCCCTCAAGGCCCCGGATCAAGCACCCCATTCCAAGGTCTCCATGGACACAAATGCACATTATGACCCATCCTCAACTCACCCATTTCAACACACCCGCCTCGGTTACTCCCCTAGATCCAGCAGATCGAACTTGCCTTGGTGCTATGAGACACCTGGAATGGGAGGCAAGCTGCCCAGGCATCCATCCTTAGAACCCTGCTCTGAATAACTTCCTTACGGGATGTCCTGGAGCCATCCAGCAGGTCTCGACTGTCCCACGGAAGGAATCATTGCGGTTTGGAGCATCTCACAATTCCCATCGTGGGAAAACCTCCATGGCCTCGTGACACCCTCCCCTTCATGAAGGGGCCGAGATGGACAGAAACTCCAACCTGAGCCAACGTCTGATCCTAGCTCTGTCTTCAGGTACATGGGTTCTCGAATCATCTCTGCAGAGGGTTCCTGCCGTCCCCTTACCCCGAAATCTAAGTCTGACTTGTGTTCTCAGAATTTTTTCCTCACACTCCTGGCCCACAAGCCTTCCAGTTTGGAAATTCTGGAGCCACTATGTGGCACTGTGTCTTCCTTCCAGAAGAAAAACGTTGCCCTGTGGGGCTACCCAGTAACCACAAATGAGTACCAACCTGCACGAAACTCGACTGCACCCCAAAGATACAGTCTACCCTGGGCACTACTTCCCTGTCTGCCACAGCCTGAGCTTGCACCTCCCAACCCACTCTCAACAGCTGGCCGAACACTGAGCACATCAGACACACCATAGCCTTAGGTCTTCATCTCTTCCCAACCTCAGTTTTCAGGCTTCAGAACCTAGACCTTAAATCCAATCACGGTCCAGGAGTGAAAGTGTTGCAGAAATTAGAACTCCTTCTTCCCCATGGCCAGAAAACTTGTGGTTGCCATATTGTGCAACGTAGAGTGTAGGAGAAACCAGCATGGTACATTAGGCCACGCCCTGACTTGAGGGGCTCCTGGGGCACAAAAACACATTGTGAAACTCAATGTGAGCCCTATGCTCAAGGAAGGCCTCTCAGTGTCTGGACCAAGAGCCCACATATGGGGCTTGCCATGTTCTTAGGTCCCAATGTTAACCTGAGGTCTGGTTGTCCAGTCGACCCTCCCCAGGACTCTGCTGTGGAATCCCTCTTTTGGTGGTCCACCTGAGGGAAAAAAAAAACAGAAAGGCCTCTTCCCTTCCCACAGAAAGACCCCAATCTCTTGGGATTGGGTCAAATCCCCAGAAAGGGAGCCTCATCGAGGGCCCATGAGGACACCCGGACATTCCATGGCAATCGGTGACACATATCCAGAAAAAAATAAGCATGAGCAAGCACCTCACTTTCGCCCTTTGTTCATATCCTGAAGAGTTCTCCTCACGGTCTATATATCGGGCCGGCCATACCTACAGACCCAAACCTACGTGGAGTTTGTGTTTTCAGACTTTTGTCCAAATAGCCCTGGACCACACACGCTCCACACTTGGGTCCCTGGAGCCACACCTCAGGACTGTGCTTCCCTTTCAAGAGAATTCTTCCCATTCCATTGGCCACAACCTTGCAAATTAGGAAAATCCTCCAAAGTTACCGAGGCCATCCCAATAGTGTAGGCCGCCCAGGACAAACAGGTGTGATCTCAAACCAGCTGAGCAACTACCTCCACTCAGACAAAAGATGTCCCCAGAGAAGAATATTGAACCGGACAGGCCCCTAGGCCCTAATCAGATGCATTGCTTTGGTTTCCAGGCATCTCTCCTCAGAGGCCTCATTTCCAATACCAGCAAATGGTGGTTTCCTGAGGCACCAATAAGAACAAATCTCGTCTCCCCTGGAAAACTTGCTCTTTGGAGCTTTGTTATAACCTCTGGTTAGGAGAATCCTTCAGGGCCCTGGTGCCACTGCCCCATACCAAGGTCTCAATGGACTCAAACCAACATTAAGACAATCCTCAGGAAAGTCCATTTCAACTCATTTAAGACCATCCTCAGGAAAGTCCATTCCAACTCTGCCCCCTCTAATGCAAGCCCAAGCCAGCAGATCAAACGTTTTTTGTTGCTAGGAGACAATTGGAATTGAGGCTGTCTGCCTAGGCATCCATTCTTAGAACCCTGTTCTGGAAAAATACCTGATGAGACGTCCTGGAGCCATCCAACAAATCTTAATTGTCCCACAGAAGGAATCCTTGCGGTTTGGAGCATCTCACAACTCTAATAGTGGGAAAACCCCCATGGCCTCATAATGCCCCCCCCTTCATGAAGGGGCCAACATGGACAGAAACTCCAACCTGAGCCAAAGTCTGATCCTCGACCTGACTTCAGACTCATGAGATCTCAATTCAGCTCTGCAGAGTGTGCCTGCCATGTCCATTCCCCGAAACCTAAGCCTAGCTTGTGTTCTCAGACTTCCGTCCTCACTCTCCTGGCCCACAAGCCCTCCAGTTTGGGAATTCCGAAGCCACAATGCAGCACTCTGCCTGCCCTCCAGAAGAAAAACTTTGCCCTATGCTGCTAATAAGAAACCCCAAATGATTATCTAATGCATGCCACTCGACTGTAAAGCAATTATACAGCCTACCCTGAATAGTAATGCCATGTCTGGCACAGCCTGAGACAAGACATCCCATACCACTGTGGTCCAACCTGGACACAAGGGACCCGCTATGGCTGTAGTTCGTCATCTCTTCCCAACCTCGGTTTTCAGGCTTCAGAACCTAGACCTTATCTCCAATCACTGCCCAGGGGTGAACGTGATGCAGAAATTAGAATTCCTCCTTCCCCATGGCCAGAAACCTTGTGGTTGGCATGTTGTCCAACGTTCAATGTGGGAAAACCTGCATTGTCGGAAAGGCCCCGCCAGTGCTTGAGGGCCGCCTAGGGCACAGACATGCATTGTGACCTGTAGCGTGAGTCCCGTATTAAAGTAACGCCTCTCAGTGGCTGGACCAAGATCCTGCATATGGGGGTTGTCATATCCATAGGCCCCCAGGCTTAACCAGAGAGCGAGTATTCCAGTTGTCAGTATCCACTGCTATGCTCCAGAATCCCTCTACTGGGGGGACACATGAAGCAGAAAACAGGACTCTTCCCTTCCCACAGAATGACCCCAAACTCTTGTGGGCTAGACAAACTACCAGAGAGGGAGACTTCTACGACCCATGAGGCAACTCCTACATTAAACGGCCATTGTGGACAAAATATCCTGAGACAAAAGACTGAGCGACTGCCTCCCTCTCACCCTTCTTTCATATCCAGAGGAGCTCCCCTCACGGGCTGTAGATCAGGCCTGCCATAACCTCGGCACCAACCTGATCTGAGTTTGGGTTTTTGGATGTCTGTCTGCACAGCCGTGGCCCACACCGCCTCCAGGCTGGGGTCTCTGGAGCCACACCACAGAACTGTGCCTGCTCTCTCCTAAGAAACTGCCCGTTCCATTGGCCACAACTCTACAAAATAGTAGAAACCTCAAGGTCCCCAAGGACATCCCACTACCGCAAGCCGCACTGGACAAATATCTCCACATGGAAAACTTCCTTGTTGGAGTTGTGTCAAACCCTTCGGGTTGGAGAATCCTGCAGAGTCCCTTAGCTACTGCCACATTCCAAGGTCTCCATGGCCACCAACCCACATTATGACTCATCCTCAGGAAAGTCCATTTAAACTCAGCCTTCTGGGTAGCTCACCCAAGAGCCCGCAGATTGAGCATGCCTTGTCTCGACCAGGCAATGGGAAGGTGATTTGGCGTTTCTCAGCATCCATGCTTAGGCCCCTGCTCTCGTGTTTTTCTGTATGGGGCATCCTGGAACCATCCAATAGTACTCGACTGTCCTGAAGAAGGAACTTTTAAGTTTGGAGCAGCTCACAACTCCCAGCGTAGGGAAACCTCCCTGGCCTCATGACGCCCCCACCCCCTTCAGGAAGGGGCCGTCATGGACACAAACTCCAGCTTGAGGCAACATCTGATACTCGCCCTGACCTCAGATGCAGGAGATCTCGATTCAGCCTCTGCACAGTGGGCCCAAACCTCGTGCTACCTTGTGTTTTCAGACTTCCTTCCTCACACTCCTGGCAAACATGTCCTCAAGGCTTGGAATTCTGGAACCAAAATGCAGCCCTATGCTGGCCCTCCAGAAGAAAAACGCTGCTCTATGGGGATCTCCATAAACCCCAAATGAGGATCAACCTGCTCGGTTCTCGACCTCACCCCAATTGGATTGTTCGGGTTGTCCATTCATCCCTCCCCAGAGCTCTGCTTTGGAATCCCTCTTTTGGTGGGACACCTGAGGTAACAAAACTAAAAGGACTCCTCCCATCCTTCAGATTGACCCAAAACAATTGGGATTGGACCAAATTCACAGAGAGGAAGTCTCGTCCATGGCCCATAAGGCCTCCCCGAGATTCCACAGCCATCTTTGACAACGAATCCAGAGACAAGTCTGAGCAAGCGCCTCACACTCGCTCTTTTGTCGTATCCCGAAGAGTTCGCCTCACGGTCTGTAGTTCGGGCCTGCCATACCTACTTCCCAAACCGAAGCCGAGTTTGTATTTACAGACTTCTGTCCCCATATTCCTGGCCCACAGACCCTTCAGGCTGGGGCCCCTGGAGCCACACATCAGGACTGTGCCTGTCCATACCACGGGAATTCTGCCCATTCCATTGTCCACAATCGTACAAATTAGGAAAAACCTCCAGAGTCCCCAAGGACATCCCAATAATGTAGGCCGCCCAGGACAAACAAGGGTCATCTGAAACCAGCTGAGCATCTACCTCTACTCAGCGTAGATGGATGTCCCCAGAGAAGAAGATTGAATCAGACAGGCCCCTAGGCCTGAATCAGATTCATTGCTTTCGGTTACAGGTATCTCTCCTCAGAGGCCTGGTTTCCAATATTAGCATATGGGGATTTCATGAGGCAGCAATCAGAACAAATCTCTTCTCCACATGGGAAAATTATCCTTTGACAATGTCTCAAAACCTCCAGTTAGGAGAATCCTTCAGGGCCTGTGTGCCACTGCCCCATTACAAGGTCTCCATGGACAGAAATCCACATTAGAACCCATCCGCAGGAAATTCCATTTCAACTCAGATCCCTTGGTTGCTCCCCCAGAGCGAGCAGACTGAACCTGTCTTGACTAGGAGACAATTGGAATGCGAGGCGGGCTGCCCAACCAACCATCCTTAGAGCTCTGCTCTGGCGTCGTTCCGTGTGGGATGTCCTGGAGCCATCCAACAGGTCTCAAATGTCCAGCAGAAGGAATCCTTGAGTTTTGGAGCCTCTCACAACTCCCAACCTGGGAAAATCTAGATGGCTTTGTGATGCCCCCCCCCATTTATGAAGGGGAAATCGTGGACAGGAACTCCAACCTAAGACAACGTCTGATCTTCACCCTGAATTCAGATGCACCAGATCTCGATGCAGCTCTGCAGAGTGTGCTTTCCTTGCCCTCGCCCTGAAACCTATGACTAGCTTGTGTTCTCAGACTTCCGTCCTCACTCTCCTGGCCCCCAAGCCCTCACATTTGGAAATTCGGGACACAAAATGAAGCATTCTGCCTGCCTTCCAGAAGAAAAATTTTGACCTATGGAGTTTCTCACATAACCCAAATGAGGATAGACATACACGGCACTCGAATGTACCCAAATTAGATAGTCTAACCTGGCCACTAATACACTGTCTGATACAGAGTGAGCCCGGACCTCCTGACCAAAACCGAGACAGGTGACCGCACACTGAGAACATCACACCCGCCATGGTCTTAGCTCGTTATCTCTTCCCAACCTATCTTTTCAGGCTTCAGAACTTAGACCTTAACTCAAAGCCCTGAAAAGGGTTGAATGTGATGCAGAAATCAAACTCCTCCTTACCCAAGGCAAGAAGCCTTGTGGTTGGAAAGTTGTCAAACGATCAGTGTAGGAGAAACCAGCATTTACCCTGAGGCTCCGCCCATTCTTGAGTGCGACGAGGGCATAAACACGCATTGTGACACTCAGCGTGAGTACTGTCCTCTAGTAAGTCCTCTCAGTGGCTGGACCATTAGATGTCATAATGGGCTTGACATGTCCCTAGGCCCCAATTTTTAACCAGATTTCTGGTTGTCCAGTCGCCCCTCCCCAGGGCTTTACTCTGGAATCACTCATTTGGTGGGATACCGGAGGTTAAAAAAACAAAACAAAATAACAACAACAACAAAAAAAAAAAAACGGACTTCTACCATCCGACAGAATGACCTCAAACTCTTTGGAAAAGGCGAAACCCCAGAGAATAAGACTCATCCATTTCCCATGAAGTCACCTGGAAATTTCACGACCATGGGTTACACGATATCCAGAGACAAAATCTTGAGCAAGAGCCTCACACTTGCCCTTTTTTCATATCCTGAAGAGTTCTCCTCAAGGTCTGTAGATCACTCCGGCCATACCTATGACTCGAAACATAAGACGAGTTTGTGTTTTCAGACAACTGTCCAAACAACCCTGGCCTAAACACCTTACAGGTTCAGATCCTTGGAGCCAACCTGAGGAATCTACTTGCCCTCTTCAAGGGAATTCTGTGTGCCCATTCCAATGGCCAAAACCCTACTAATAGGATAAACCTCCAAAGTCCCTGAGGCCATCCCTATAGTGGTGGCTTCCCAGGACAAACAGGAGTAATCTGAGCCTATCTGAGAACCTACCTGCACTCAGACCCGTAGACTGATGTCCCCAGAGGTAAAAAGAAACGAACAGGCCCCTAGGCACTAATCGGACCCATTGCTTTGGTTCCCAGGTATCTCTCCTCAGAGGTCTGGATTTCAATACCAGCATATGGCTGTTTCTTGACTCTCACATCAGTACAAATCTCATCTACACATGGGAAACTTGCACGTGGGAGCTGTGTCAAAGCCTCTGTTTAGGAGAACCCTTCAGGGCCCCAGTGCCACCGCTTCATTCCAAGGTCTCCATAGACACAAAAACACATTAGGACCCATCCACAGGAGAGTCCATTTCACTGAGCGTATTCGGTTCCTCCGCGAGATCCAGCAGATCTAACTTGTCTTGTTGCTAGGAGACAATTGGAATGTGAGGTGGCCTACCCTGCCATCCATCCTTAAAACCCTGCTCAGAATCGTTAGCCTGGATCCAACCAACAGGTCTCACTAGTCCTGCAGAAGAATCTTTGCAGTGGGAGCTTCTCAGAACTCCCATCGTGAGAGAACCCCCATGGCCTCATCATCCCGCCGCCTTCATAAAGGGGACATCAGGGACATAAGGTCCAACCTGAGCGATCGTCTGATCCTCACCCTGACTTCAGATGCACGAGATCTCGGTTCAGGTCTGTAGATTGTGCCTGCCATGTCCTCACCCAGAAACCTAAGCCTAGCTTGTGTCCTCAGACTTTTGTCCACAGACTACTGGCTCACAAGCCCTCCAGTTTGGCAATCCAGAACTACAATGCAGCACTCTACCTGCCCTGCAGAAGAAATACATTGCCATCTGGGGCTACCTAGATACCCCAAATGAAGATCAACCTGCACGACACTTGGATATACCCAAAATATATAGGATGACCTGGGCAATAATGCCCTTTCTGACACAGCCTGAGCCTGGACATCCTAGGCCCACCCAGACAGCTGGCTATAAATTGAGAACATCAGACCCCCCATGGCCTTAGGTCGTTATCCCTTCCCAACCTCAGTTTTCAGGCTTCAGAACATAGACCTTGTCTCCAATCACGGCCCGGGTTTGAAAATGATGCAGAAATCAGAACTCCTTCCCAATGGGACGAAAACTTGTGGTTGACTTGTTGTCCAACGTTCAGTTTAGTGGAAACCAGTGTATCCCTTGAGGCCCCACCATTGCTCGCGGGCCACATAGTTGGCAAACACACATTGTGACCGTCAGCCTGAGCCCAGTCCTCAGGTAAGGCCTCTCAGTGGCTGGATGAAGAGACAGCATATTGGGCTTGCCATGCCCCTAGGGCCCAATTTTTAACCATAGTTTGTGTTGTCCCTTCACTCTTCCCCAGAGCCCTGCTTTGGAATTCCTCTTTTGGTGGGACACCTGATGTAACAACCCTGAAAGGAGTCCTCCATCCAACAGATTGACGAAAAACATTTGGGATCGGGCCAAATCCAGAGAGGGCAAGATTCGTCCATGGCCCATGAGGCCTCCTCGACATTCCATGGCCATCGCTGATACAAAATCCATAGACAAAACCCTAAGCAAGCCCCTCAAACTCGCACTATCTTCATATCCTGAAGATGTCTTCTCATGGTTTGTAGATCGGGCCTGCCATACCTATGTCCTCAAACATAAGCTGAGTTTGTGTTTTCAGACTTCTGTCCTCAAAGACCTGGGCCACACACCCTCCAGGCTGGGGACCCTGGAGCCACACATTAGGACTCTGCTTACCCAATCCATGGGAATTCTGCCCATTCCATTGTCCAAAATCGTACAAATTAGGAGAACCCTCCAAAGTCCCTGAGGCCATCCCAATAGTATAGGTCGCCCGGGACAAAAAAGGGCAGTCTGACACCAGCTGAGCATCTAACTCCACTCAAACCCTAGAAGGATGTCCCCAGAGAAGAAGATTGAACCAGACAGGACCCTAGGCCAAAATCGGATCCATTGCTTTGGTTTACAAGCATGTCTCCTCAAAACCCTGGATTCCAAGACCAGCATTGGTGTTTTCCTGAGGCACCCATCAGAACAAACCTCGTCTCCACAAGGAAACTTGTGTATGGGAGCTATGTCAAAAGCTTAGGAGAATACTTCAGGCCGGTGCCACCGCCCCATTCCAAGGCCCTCATGGACACAAACACACATAAGACCCATCCTCAGGAAAGTCCATTTCAACTAAGCCACCCTGGTTGCTCCCACAGAGCCATCAGATCTAAACTGTCTTGTCGCTAGGAGACAATTGGAATGCGAGGCGGGCTTCCCAGGCATCCATCCTCGAATGTTGGTCTGGACTCATCCATATGGGATATCCTGGAGCTGTCCAACAGGTCTCAATTGTCCCGCAGAAGGAATCCTTGGAGGGGGCATCCCAACACTCCGACCGTGGGAAAACCTCCACGGCCTCGAGATTCGGCTCCCTTTATGAAGGGGCCGTCATGAAAGGAAAATCCAAGCTGAGCCAACTTCTGATCCTCGCTCTGACTTCAGATGCATGAGATATTGCTTCAGATCTTCAGGGGGTACATGTCGTGCCCTTGCCCTGAAACCCAAGTGTAGCTGTCCCTATGCACCAATTTTAACCAGAATTCTGGTTGTCCAATCGCCCCTCCCCAGGGCTCTACTCTGGAATCCCTCATTTGGTGGGACACCTGAGTTTGAAAAACAAAACAAAACAAAACAACAACAAAAAACGGACTTCTTCCATCCCACAGAATGACCCCAAACTCTTTGGACTGGGCCAAATCCCCAGGGAGTAAGACTCGTCCATTTCCCATGAAGTCACCCGGAAATTTCATGACCAGGAATGGCACGATATCCAGAGATAAATACTTGAGCAAGAGCCTCACACTCGCCCTTTTTCATATCCCGAAGAGTTCTCCTCATGGTCTTTAGTATAGTCCTGCCATACCTATGACCCGAAACATAAGCCGAGTTTCAGTTTTCAGACAACTGTCCAAACAGCCCTGGCATACACAGCCTACAGGCTTAGGCGCCTGGAGCCAAGGTGAGACTGTACTTGCCCTCTCCAAGGGAATTCTGTGTGCCCATTCCAATGGCCACAACCCTACTAATAGGATACACCTCCAAAGTCCCTGAGGCCATCCCAATAGTGGTGGCTTCCCAGGACAAAAAGGAGCAATCTGAGCCCATCTGAGAACCTACCTGCACTCAGACTTGTAGACTGATATCCGCAGAGGTAAAAAGGAATGAACAGGCGCCTAGGCCCTAATCGGTCCATTGCTTTGGTTTCCAGGCATCTCTCCTCAGAGGACTGGATTTCAATACCAGCATATGGCTGTTTCTTTACTCACCCATCAGAACAAATCTCATCTACACATGGGAAACTTGCACGTGGGAGCTGTGTCAAAGCCTCTGTTTAGGAGAACCCTTCAGGGCCCCAGTGCCACCGCTTCATTCCAAGGTCTCCATAGACACAAAAACACATTAGGACCCATCCACAGGAGAGTCCATTTCAACTGAGCCTATTCGGTTCCTCCGCGAGATCCAGCAGATCTAACTTGTCTTGTTGCTAGGAGACAAATGGAATGAGAGGTGGCCTACCCCGCCATCCATCCTTAAAACCCTGCTCAGAATCGTTGGCCTGGAGCCAACCAATAGGTATCAATTGTCCTACAGAAGAATCTTTGTAGTTGGGAGCTTCTCAGAACTCCCATCGTGATAGAAACCCCATGGCCTCATCATACCCCGCCTTCATAAAGGGGCCATCAGGGACATAAGGTCCAACCTGAGCGATCGTCTGATCCTCACCCTGACTTCAGATGCACGAAATCTCGGTTCAGGTCTGTAGATTGTGCCTGCCATGTCCTCACCCAGAAACCTAAGCCTAGCTTGTGTCCTCAGACTTCTGTCCACAGACTACTGGCTCACAAGCCCTCCAGTTTGGCAATCCAGAACTACAATGCAGCACTCTACCTGCCCTGCAGAAGAAATACATTGCCATCTGGGGCTACCTAGATACCCCAAATGAAGATCAACCTGCACGACACTTGGATATACCCAAAATATATAGGATGACCTGGGCAATAATGCCCTTTCTGACACAGCCTGAGCATGGACATCCTAGGCCCACCCAGACAGCTGGCTATAAACTGAGAACATCAGACCCCCATGGCCTTAGGTCGTTATCCCTTCCCAACCTCAGTTTTCAGGCTTCAGATCCTAGACCTTATCTCCAATCATGGCCCGGGTTTGAAAATGATGTAGAAATCAGAACTCCTTCCCAATGGGACGAAAACTTGTGGTTGGCTTGTTGTCCAACGTTCAGTGTAGTGGAAACCAGTGTGTCCCTTGAGGCCCCGCCATTGCTCGCTGGCCAGATAGGTAGCAAACACACATTGTGACCCTCAGCCTTAGCCCAGTCCTCAGGTAAGGCCTCTCAGTGGCTGGATGAAGAAACAGCATATTGGGCTTGCCATGCCGCTAGGCCCCAATTTTTAACCATAGTTCGTGTTGTCCCTTCACTCTTACCCAGGGCCCTGCTTTGGAATTCCTCTTTTGGTGGGACACCTGATGTAACAACCCTGAAAGGAGTCCTCCATCCAACAGATTGACGAAAAACATTTGGGATCGGGCCAAATCCACAGAGGGCAAGATTCGTCCATGGCCCATGAGGCCTCCTCGACATTTCACGGCCATCGCTGATACTAAATCCACAGAAAAAAGCCTGAGCAAGCGATTCAGACTCGCACTATCTTCATAAGCTAAGATGTCTTCTCATGGTTTGTAGATCGGGCCTGCCATACCTACGACCCCAAACATAAGCTGAGTTTGTGTTTTCAGACTTCTGTCCTCAAAGTCCTGGGCCACACACCATCCAGGCTGGCGACCCTGGAGCCACACATTAGGACTCTGCCTACCCAATCCATGGGAATTCTGCCCATTCCATTGTCCAAAATCGTACAAATTAGGAGAACACTCCAAAGTCCCTGAGGCCATCCCAATAGTATAGGTCGCCCGGGACAAAAAAGGGCAGTCTGTCACCAGCTGAGCATCTATATCCACTCATACCCTAGATGGATGTCCTCAGAGAAGAAGATTGAACCAGACAGGACCCTAGGCCAAAATCGGATCCATTGCTTTGGTTTACAGGCATGTCTCCTCAAAACCCTGGATTCCAAGACCAGCATTGGTGTTTTCCTGAGGCACCCATCAGAACAAACCTCGTCTCCACAAGGAAACTTGTGCATGGGAACTATGTCAAAAGCTTAGGAGAATACTTCAGGGTCCTGGTGCCACCGCCCCATTCCAAGGCCCTCATGGACACAAACACACATTAGACCCATCCTCAGGAAAGTCCATTTCAACTCAGCCACCCCGGTTGCTCCCGCAGAGCCATCAGATCTAAACTGTCTTGTCATTAGGAGACAATTGGAATGCGAGGCAGGCTTCCCAGGCATCCATCCTCGAACGTCTATCTGGACTCATCCATATGGGATGTCCTGGAGCTGTCCAACAGGTCTCAATTGTCCCGCAGAAGGAATCCGAGGAGGGGGCATCCGACCACTCCCAACGTGGGAAAACCTCCACTCTCTCAAGAATCCGCTCCCTTCATGAAGGGGCCGTCATGAACAGAAAATCCAAGCTGAGCCAACGTCTCATCCTCGCTCTGACTTCAGATGCATGATATATTGCTTCAGATCTTCAGGGGGTACATGCCGTGCCCATGCCCTGAATCCCAAGTCTAGCTTGTGTTCTCAGACTTCCATCCTCACACTCCTGGCCCCGAAGCCCACAAGTTTGGCAATTACGGACCATCATTGCAGCACTCTGCCTGCCCTCTAGAAAAAATGTATTGCCTAATGAGCTGCCCGGGCACATTAATTGACAATAAACCTACACGGCCCTCGAATGTCCCCAAATTATATAGTCTAACCTGGGCAGTAATGCACTATCTGACACAACCTGAGCCGGTACCTCCTGAGCAACACCAAGACACCTGTCCGCACACTGAGCACATCAGAACCACCATGGCCTTAGGTCATCATCTCTTCCCTACCTCAGTTTTCAGGCTTCAAAACCTAGACCTTATCTCCAATCACTGCCCAGGGGTGACTGTGATGCAGAATTCAGAACTCCTTCTTACCCATGGCAAGAAACCTTGTGGTTGGCATGTTGTCCTACGTTCAGTGTAGGAGAAACCAGCATTCACCCTGAGGTACCGCCCATTCTTGAGTGCGACGAGGGCATAAACACGCATTGTGACCCTCAGCGTGAGTCCTGTCCTCTAGTACGTCCTCTCAGTGGCTGGACCATTAGATGTCTTAATGGGCTTGACATGACCCTAGGCCCCAATTTTTAACCAGATTTCTGGTTGTCCAGTCACCACTCCCCAGGGCTCTACTCTGGAATCCCCCATTTGGTGGGACACCTGAGGTGGAAAAACAAAACAAAACAAATCAACAACAAAAGAGCAACAGTTTCTTCCATCTGTGGAGTGACCCCAAACTCCTTGGACGCGGCCAAACCCCAGGAGAGTAAGACTCGTCCATTTCCCATGAAGTCACCCGGAAATTTCACGACCATGAGTGACATGATATCTAGAGACAAAAACTTGAGCAAGAGCCTCACACTCGCCCTCCCGAAGATTTCTCAAAATGGTCTGTAGATCTGTCCTGACATACCTAAGACGTGAGACATAGGACGAGTTTGTGTTTTCAGACAACTGTCCCAACAGCTCTGGCCTACACACCCTACAGGCTCAGGCCCCTGAGGCCAATCCTGAGGACTGTGCTTGCCCTCTCCAAGGGAATTGTATGTGCCCATTCCAATGGCCACAACCCAAATAATAGGATAAACCTCCAAAATTCCTGAGGCCTTCCCAATAGTTGTGGCTTCCCAGGGCAAACAGGGGCAATCTGAGCCCATCTGAGCACCTACCTGCACTCAGACCCGTAGACTGATATCCCCAGAGGTAATAAGGATCGAACAGGCCCCTTGGCACCTATCGGATCCATTGCTTTGGTTTCCAGGCATCTCTCCTCAGAGGCCTGGATTTCAATAACAGCATATGGCTGTTTCTTGACTCACCCATCAGAAAAAATCTCATCTACACATGGGAAACTTGCACGATGGAGCTGTGTGAAAGCCTCTCTTTAGGAGAACCCTTCAGGGTCCCAGTGCCACCGCTTCATTCGAAGGTCTCCATAGACACAAAATCATATTAGGACACATCCACGGGAGAGTCCATTTCAACTCAGTTTCTTCGGTTGCTCCGCAGATCCAGCAGATCTAACCTGTCTTGTTTCATGGAGACAATTGGAATGGGAGGTGGGCTACCCAGCCATCCATCCTTACAACCCTGCTCGGAATCGTTGTCCTGGAGCCAACCAAGAGGTCTCAGTTGTCCTGCAGAAGAATCTTTGCAGTTGGGAGCTTCTCACAACTCCCATAGTGGGAAAACCCCCATGGCCTCATGATCCACCTCCCCTTCAAGAAGGGGCCATCAGGGACAGAATGTCCAACCTGAGCGATCGTCTGATCCTCGACCTGACTTCAGATGCACGAGATCTCCATTCAGGTCTGTAGATTGTGCCTGCCATATCCTCACCCAGAAACCGAGGCCTAGCTTGGGTTCTCAGACTTCCGTCCTCAGACTACTGGCCCACAAGCCCTCCAGTTTGGCATCCAGAACTACAATGCAGCACTCTGCCTGCCCTCCAGAAGAAAAACATTGCCCTCTGTGGCTACCTAGAAACCCCAAATGAGGATCAACCTGCACGCCATTCGGCTGTACCCCAAATATATAGGCTGACCTGGGCACTAATGCCCTTTCTGACACAGCCTGATCCTGGACCTCCTGGCCCCACTCAGACAGCTGGCCGCACACTGAGCAAATCGGACCCGTCATGGTCTTAGGTCGTCATCTCTTCTCAACCTCGGTTTTCAGGCTTCAGAACCTAGACCTTATCAACAATCACGGCCTGGGTTTGAAAATGATGTAGAAATCAGAACTCTTTCCCCATGGAAAGAATCCTTGTGGTTAACATGTTGTCCAAGGTTAAGTGTAGATGAAACCAGTGTGGCCCATGAGGCCCCGCCCATGCTTGCGGGCCACATTGGTCACAAACACACATTGTGACTCTCAGCCTGAGCCCAGTCCTCAGGTAAGGCCTCTCAGTGGCTGGATGGAGAGACAGCATATTGGGCTTGCCATGCCCCTAGGCCCCAATTTTTAACCATAGTTCGGGTTGTCCCTTCACTCTTCCCCAGGGCTCTGCTTTGGAATTCATCTTATGGTGGGACACCTGAGGTAACAAACCTGAAAGGAGTCCTCCCATCCCACAGATTGACGAAAAACAATTGGGATCGGCCAAATCCACAGAGAGCAAGTTTCTTCCATGGCCCATGAGGCCTCCCCAATATTCCACGGCCATCGCTGATAAAAAATCCAGATACAAAAGCCTAAGCACAAGCCTCAGACTCGCTCATTCCTCATATCCTGAAGAGTTCTTCAGATAAGAACCTACACGGCACTCGAATGCACCCAAAATATATAGTTTAACCTGGGCACTAATGCAGTGTCTGAGAACCTGAGCCCAGACCTCGTGACCAACACCCAGACAGCCGACCTCACACTAAGCACATCAGACCCGCCATGGCCTTAGGTCATCTTCTCTTCCCTACCTCAATTTTCAGGCTTCAGAACCTAGACCTTATCTTCAATTAAGGTCCAGGGTTGATTGTGCTGCAGAAATCAGAACTCTTCCTTACCCATGGCAAGAAACCTTGTGGTTGGCATGTTGTCCAATGTTCAGGGTAGGAGAAACCAGCATTCACATTGAGGCCCCGCCCATTCTTGAGTGCGACGAGGGCATAAACGCGCATTGTGACCCTCAGCATGAATCCTGTCCTCTAGTACGTCCTCTCAGTGGCTGGATCATTAGATGTCATAATGGGCTTGACATGTCCCTAGGCCCCAATTTTTAACCAAATTTCTGGTTGTCCAGTCGGCCCACCCAGGGCTCTACTCTGGAATCGCTCATTTGGTGGGACACCTGAGGTTGAAAAACAAAACAAAACAAATCAACAACAACAGGGCAACGGACTTCTTCCATCCCACAGAATGACCACAAACTCCTTGGATGGGCCAAACCCCCAGAGACAGACAACTGTCCAAACAGCACTGGCCAACACACCCTAAAGGCTCCGGCCCCTGGAGCCAAATCTGACGACTGTGATTGCCTTCTCCAAGGGAATTGTATGTGCCCATTCCAATGGCCACAACCCTACTAAGAGGATAAACCTATAAAGTCCCTGAGGCCATCCCAATATTTGTGGCTTCCCAGGACCAATGGGTAATCTGGGCCCATCTGAGCACCTACCTGCCCTCAAACCCGTAGACTGATGTCCCCAGAGGTAAAAAGGAACGACAGGCCCCTAGGCACCTATCGGATACATTGCTTTCGTTTCCAGGCATCTCTCCTTAGAGGCCTGGATTTCAATAACAGCATATGGCTGTTTCTTGACTCACCCATCAGAACAAATCTCATCTACACATGGGAAACATGCACGATGGAGCTGTGTGAAAGCCTCTCTTTAGGAGAAACTTTCAGGGCCCCAGGGCCACGGCTTCATTCCAAGGTCTCCGTATACACAAAATCATATTAGGACACATACACGGGAGAGTCCATTTCAACTCAGCCTCCTCAGTTGCTCCCCCAGATCCAGCAGATCCAACCTGTCTTGTTGCGTGGAGAAAATTAGAATGCGAGGTGGGCTACCCAGCCATCCATCCTTAGAACCTTGCTCGGAATCGTTGTCCTGGAGCCAACCAACAGGTCTCAATTGTCCTGCAGAAGAATGTTTGCAGTTGTGAGCTTCTCACAACTCCCATCGTGGGAAAACACCCATGGCCTCGTGATCCACTCCCCCTTCAAAAAGGGGCCATCAGCGACAGAATGTCAAACCTGGGCAATCGTCTGATCCTCGCCCTGACTTCTCATGCACGAGATCTCGATTCAGGTCTGTAGATTGTGCCTGCCATATCCTCACCCAGAAACCTAGGCCTAGCTTGGGTTCTCAGACTTCCGTCTCAGACTACTGGCCCACAAGCCCTCCAGTTTGGCAATCCAGAACTACAATGCAGCACTCTGCCTGCCTTCCAGAATAAAAACATTGCCCTCTGGGGCTACCCAGAAACCCCAAATGAGGATCAACTTGCACGCCATTCGGCGGTACCCCAAATATATAGGTTGACCTGGGCACTAATGCTCTTTCTGACGCAGACTGAGCCTGGACCTCCTGGCCCCACCCAGACAGCTGGCCGCACATTGAGCACATCGGACACGCCATGGCCTTAGGTCGTCATCAAGAGATGACGGTCAGGCTTCAGAACCTAGACCTTATCTCCAATCACGGCCCGGGTTTGAAAATGATGCAGAATTCAGAACTCTTTTCCCATGGCAAGAAACCTTGTGGTTGGCATGTTGTCCAAGGTTCAGTGTGGTTGAAACCAGTGTAGCCCATGAGGTCCCGCCCATGCTTGCGATCCACATTGGTCACAAACACACATTGTGACCCTCAGCCTGAGCCCAGTCCTCAGGTAAGGCTTCTCAGAGGCTGTATGGAGAGAGAGCATATTGTGCTTGCCATGCGTCTAGGCCCCAATTTTTAACCGTAGTTCGGGTTGTCCCTTCACTCTTCCCCAGGGCTCTGCTTTGGAACTCCTCTTTTGCTGGGACACGTGAGGTAACAAACCTAAACGGAGTCCTCCCATCCCACAGATTGACGAAAAACAATTGGGATCGGGCCAAATCCACAGAGAGCAAGATTTGTCCATGGCTCATGAGGCCTCCCCAACATTCCACGGCCATCGCTGATACAAAATCCCGATTCAAAGCCTGAGCACGTGCCTCAGACTCGCGCATTCTTCATATCCTGAAGAGTTCTACAGATAAGAACCTGCACGGCACTCGAATGCACCCAAAATATATAGTCTAACCTGGGCACTAATGCACTGTATGACAACCTGAGCCCGGACCTCGTCACCAACACCCAGACAGCTGACCGCACACTGAGCTCATCAAACCCGCCATGGCCTTAGGTCATCATCTCTTCCCTACCTCAGTTTTCGTGCTTCAGAACCTAGACCTTATCTCCATCACTGCCCAGGGGTGGAGTGACTTTGATGCAGAAATCAGAACTCTTCCTTACCCATGGCAAGAAACCTTGTGGTTGGCATGTTGTCCAACGTTCAGTGTAGGAGAAACCAGCTTTCACCTGAGGCCCCGCCCATTTTTGAGTGCGACGAGGGCATAAACACACATTGTGACCTCAGCGTGAGTCCTGTCCTCTAGTACGTCTTCTCAGTGGCTGGACCATTAGATGTCATAATGGGCTTGACTTGTCCCTAGTCCCCAATTTTTAAACAGATTTCTGGTTGTCCAGTCGCCCCTGCACAGGGCTCAACTCTGGAATCCCTCATTTGGTGGGACTCCTAAGGTTGAAAAACAAAACAATACAAATCAACAACAACAGAACAACCGACTTCTTCCATCCCACAGAATGACCCCAAACACTTTGGAAGGGGCCAAACCCCCAGAGTGTAAGACTCGTCCATTACCCATGAAGTCACCCGGAAATTTCACGACCATGAATGACACAATGTCCAGAGACTAAAACTTGAGCAAAAGCCTCACACTCGCCCTTTTTTCATATCCCGAAGAGTTCTCCTCATGGTCTGTAGATCAGTCCTGCCATACCTATGACCCGAAACATAAGGCGAGTTTTTGTTTTCAGACAACTGTCCAAACAGCCCTGGCCTACACACCCTACAGGCTCAGGCCCCTGGTGCCAAATCTGACGACTGTGCTTGCCCTCTCCAAGGGAATTGTATGTGCCCTTTCCAATGGCCACAATCCTACTATTAAAATACACCTCCAAAGTCCCTGAGGCCATCCCAATATTTGTGGCTTCCCAGGACAAACAGGGGCAATCTGGGCCCATCTGAGCACCTACCGGCAATCAGACCCGTAGACTGATGTCTCCAGAAGTAAAAAGGAACGAACAGGCCCCTAGGCACCTATCGGATCCATTGATTTGGTTCCCAGGCATCTCTCCTCAGAGGCCTGGATTTCAATAAGAGCATATGGCTGTTTCATGACTCACCCATCAGAACAAATCTCATCTACACATGGGAAACTTGCACGATGGAGCTGTGTGAAAGCCTCTCTTTAGGAGAACCCTTCAGGGCCCCAGTGCCACCGCTTCATTCCAAGGTCTCCATAGACACAAAATCAAATTAGGACACATCCTCGGGAGAGTCCATTTCAACTCAGCCTCCTCGGTTGCTCCCCCAGATCCAGCAGATCTAACCTGTCTTCTTGCTTGGAGACAATTGGGATGCGAGGTGGGCTACCCAGCCATCCATCCTTAGAACCCTGCTCGGAAACGTTGTCCTGGAGCCAACCTCAGTTTTCAGGCTTCAGAACCTAGACCTTATCTCCAATCACTGCGCAGGAGTGACTGTGATGCAGAAATCAGAACTCTTCCTTGCCCATGGCAAAAAACCTTGTGGTTGGCATGTTGTCCAACGTTCAGTGTAGGAGAAACCAGCATTCACCCTGAGCCCCCGCCCATTCTTGAGTGCGACTAGTTCATAAACACACTTTGTGACCCTCATCGTGAGTCCTGTCCTCTAGTACACCTCTCAGTGGCTGGACCATTAGATGTCATAATGGGCTTCACATGTCCCTCGGCCCCAATTTTTAACCAGATTTCTGGTTTTCAAGTCGCCCCTCCCCAGGGCTCTACTCTGGAATCCCTCATTTGGTGGGACACCTGAGGTTGAAAAACGAAACAAAACAAATTAGCAGCAACAGAACAAAGGACTTCTTCCATCCCACAGAATGACCCCAAACTTTTTGGAAGGGAACAAACCCCCAGAGAGTAAGACTCGTCCATTTCCCATGAAGTCACCCGGAAATTTCACGACCTAGAGTGACACTGTATCAAGAGACAAAAACTTGAGCAAGAGTCTCACACTCGCGCTTTTTTCATATCAGGAAGAGTTCTCCTCATGGTCTTTTGATCAGTCCTGCCATACCTATGACCCGAAACATAAGCCGAGTTTGTATTTTCAGACAACTGTACAAACAGCCCTGGCCTACACACCCTACAGGCTCAGGCCACTGGAGCCAAACCTGACGACTGTGCTTGCCCTATTCAAGGGATTTGTATGTGCCCATTCCAAAGGACACAACCCTACTAAGAGTATAAACCTCCAAAGACCCTGAGGCCATCCCAATATTCGTGGCTTCCCAGGACAAACAGGGACAATCTGGGCCCATCTGAGAACCTACCGGCACTCAGACCCATAGACTGATGTCCCAGAGGGAAAAAGGAACGAACAGACCCTAGGCACCTAACAGATCCATTGCTTTGGTTTCCAGGCATCTCTCCTCAGAGGCCTGGATTTCTATAACAGCATATGGCTGTTTCTTGACTCACCCATCAGAACAAATCTCATCTACACATGGGAAACTTACACGATGGAGCTGTGTGAAAGCCTCTCTTTAGGAGAACCCTTGAGGGCCCCAGTGCCAACGCTTCATTCCAAGGTCTCGAAAGACACAAAATCATATTAGGAAACATCCACGGGAGAGTCCATTTCAACTCAGCCTCCTCGGTTGCTCCCCCAGATCCAGCAAATCTAACCTGTCATGGTGCTTGGAGACAATTGGAAAGCGAGGTGGGCTACCCAGCCATCCATCCTTAGAACCCTGCTCAGAATCGTTGTCCTGGAGCCAACCAACAGGTCTCAATATTCCTGCAGAAGAATCTTTGCAGTTGGGAGCTGCTCACAACTCCCATCATGGGAAAACCCCCATAGCTTCGTGATCCACCCCACCTTCAAGAAGGGGCCATCAGGGACAGAATGTCCAACCTGAGCGATCGTCTGATCCTCGCCCTGACTTCCGATGCACGAGATCTCGATTCAGGTCTGTAGATTGTGCATGCCATATTCTCTCCCAGAAACCTAGGCCTAGCTTGGGTTCTCAGACTTCCGTCCTCAGACTACTGGCCCACAAGCCCTCCAGTTTGGCAATCCAGAACAACAATGCAGCACTTGCCTGCCCTCCAGAAGAAAAACATTGCCCTCTGGGGGTACACAGAAACACCACATGAGGATCAACGGGTCACGCCATTCGGCTGTACCCCAAATATATAGGCTGACCTGGGCACTAATGCCCTTTCTGACACAGCCTGATCCTGGACCTCCTGGCCCCACCCAGACAACTGGCCACACACTGAGCACATGGGACCCCTCATGGCCTTAGGACGTCATCTCTACTCAACCTCCGTTTTCGGGCTTCAGAACCTAGACCTTATCTCCAATCACTGCCTGGGTTTGAAAATGATGCAGAAATCAGAACTCTTTCCCCATGGCAAGAAACCTTGTGGTTGGCATGTTGTCCAAGGTTCAGTGTCGTTGAAACCAGTGTGGCCCATGAGGCCCCGCCATTGCTTGCGGGCCACATTGGTCACAAACACACATTGTGACCCTCAGCCTGAGCCCAGTCCTCAGGTAAGGTCTCTCAGTGGCTGGATGGAGAGACAGCATATTGGGCTCGCCATGCCCCTAGGCCCCAATTTTTAACCATAGTTCGGGTTGTCCCTTCACTCTTCCCCTGGGTTCTGCTTTGGAATTCCTCTTTTGGTGGGACACCTGAGGTAACAAACCTGAAAGGAGTCCTCCCATCCCACAGATTGACGAAAAACAATTGGGATCCTGCCAAATCCACAGAGAGCAAGATTCGTCCATGGCCCATGAGGCCTCCCCAAAATTCCACGGCCATCGCTGATACAAAATCCAGGGACAAAAGCGTGAGCACGCGCCTCAGACTCGCTCATTCTTCATATCCTGAAGAGTTCTTCAGATAAGAACCTACACGGCACTCGAAGGCACCCAAAATATATAGTCTAACCTGGACACTAATGCACTGACAACCTGAGCCCAGATATCGTGACCAACTCCCAGACAGCTGACCGCACACTGAGCACATCAGACCCGACAATGCCTTAGGTCATCATCTATTCCCTACCTCAGATTTCAGGCTTCAGAACCTGAGGAAGCTGAGTTGAAATGGACTCTCCCGTGGATGTGTCCTAATATGATTTTGTGTCTATGGAGACCTTGGAATGAAGCGGTGGCACTGGGGCCCTTAAGGGTTCTCCTGAAGAGAGGCTTTCACACAGCTCCATCGTGCAAGTTTCCCATGTGTAGATGAGATTTGTTCTGATGGGTGAGTCATGAAACAGCCATATGCTGTTATTGAAATCCAGACCTCTGAGGAGAGATGACTGGTAGCCAAACCAATGGTTCCGATAGGTGTCTAGGGGCCTGTTCGTTCCTTTTCACCTCTGGGGACATCAGTCTACAGGTCTGAGTGCAGGTAGGTGCTCAGATGGGCCCAGATAGACCCTGTTTGTCCTGTGATGCCACAAATATTGAAATGGCCTCAGGGACTTTGGAGGTTTATACTATTAGTAGGGTTTTGGCCATTGGAATGGGCACATACAATTCCATTGGAGAGGGCAAGAACCATCGTCAGGTTTGGCTCCAGGGTCCTGAGCCTCTAGGGTGTGTAGGCCAGTGCTGTTTGGACAGTTGTCTGAAAACACAAACTTGGCTTATGTTTCGGGTCATAGGTATGGCAGGACTGATCTACAGACCATGAGAACTCTTCGGGATATGAAAAAAGGGCGAGTGTGAGGCTCTTGCTCAAGTTTTTGTCTCTGAATATCGTGTCACTCATGGTCGTGAAATTTCCGGGTGACTTCATTGGAAATGGACGAGTCTTACTCTCTGGGGGTTTGGCCCCGTCCAAAGAGTTTGGGGTCATTCTGTGGGATGGACGAATCCGTTGTTCTGTTGTTGTTAATTTGATTTGTTTTGTTTTTTAAACTCAGGTGTCCCACCAAATGAGGGATTCCAGAGTAGAGCCCTGGGGAGGGGCGACTGGACAACCAGAAATCTGGTTAAAAGTTGCGGCCTAGGGACATGTCCAGCCCATTATGACATCTAATAGTCCAGCCACTGAGAGGACGTACTAGAGGACAGGACTCACGCTGAGGGTCACAATGCGTGTTTATGCCCTCGTCGCACTCAAGGTTGGGCGGGGCCTCAGTGTGAATGCTGTTTTCTCCTACACTGAACGTTGGATAACATGCCAACCACAAGGTTTCTTGCCATGGGTAAGGAAGAGTTCTGATTCTGCATCACAGTCTCACCTGGGCAGTAATTAGAGATAAGGTCTAGGTTCTGAAGCCTGAAAACTGAGGTAGGGAAGAGATGATGACCTAAGGCCATGGCGGGTCTGATGTGCTCAGTGTGCGGTCAGCTGTCTGGGTGTTGGTCACGAGGTCCGGGCTCAGGTTGTCAGACAGTGCATTAGTGCCCAGGTTAGACTATATATTTTGGGTGCATTCGAGTGCCGTGTAGCTTCTTATCTGAAGAACTCTTCAGGATATGAAGAATGAGCGAGTCTGAGGCGCGTGCTCAGGCTTTTATCTCTGGATTTTGTATCAGCGATGGCCGTGGAATGTTGGGGACGCCTCATGGACCATGGATGAATCTTGCTCTCTGTGGATTTGGCCTGATCCCAATTGTTTTGCATCAATCTGTGGGATGGGGGTACTCCTTTCAGGTTTGTTACCTCAGGTGTCCCACCAAAAGAGGAATTCCAAAGCAGACCCCTCGGGAGGAGTGAAGGGACAACCCGAACTATGGTTCAAAATTGGGGCCTAGGGGCATGGCAAGCACAATATGCTGTCTCTCCATCCAGCCACTGAGAGGCCTTACCTGAGGACTGGGCTCAGGCTGAAGGTCACAATGTTTGTTTGTGACCAATGTGGCCCGCAAGCTTAGGCAGGGCCTCATGGGCCACACTCGTTTCAACTACACTGAACCTTGGACAATATGCCAACCACAAGGTTTCTTGCCAAGGGGAAAGAGTTCTGATTTCTGCATCATTTTCTAACCCGGGCAGTGATTGGAGATAAGGTCTAGGTTCTGAAGCCTGAAAACCGAGGTTGAGGAGAGATGACGACCTAAGGCCATGGCGGGTCCGATGTGCTCAGTGTGCGGCCAGCTGTCTGTGTGTTGCCAGGAGGTCCAGGCTCAGGCTGTGTCAGAAAGGGCATTAGTGCCCAGATCAGCCTATATATTGGGGGTACAGCCGTATGCCGTGCTGGTTGATCCTCATTGGTGTTTCTGGGTAGCCCCAGAGGGCAATGTTTTTCTTCTGGAGGGCAGGCAGAGTGCTGCATTGTAGTTCTGGATTGCCAACCTGGAGGGCTTGTGGGCCAGTAGTCTAAGGACGGAAGTCTGAGAACCCAAGGTAGGCCTAGGTTTCAGGGTGAGGATATGGCAGGCACAATCTACAGACTTGAATCGAGATCTCGTGCATGTGAAGTCAGGGCGAGGATCAGACGATCGCTCAGGTTGGACATTCTGTCCCTGATGGCCCGTTCTTGAAGGGGTGGTGGACCACGAGGCCATGGGGGTTTTCCCTCGATGGGAGTTTTGAGAATCTCCCAACTGCAAAGATTCTTCTGCAGGACAATTGAGGACTGTTGGTTGGCTCGAGTACAACGAATCCGAGCAAGGTTCTAAGGATGGATGGCTGGGTAGCCCAACTCGCATTCCAATTGTCTACAAGCAACAACACAGGTTAGATCTGCTGGATCTGGGGGAGCAACCGAGGAGGTTGAGTTGAAATGGACTCTCTCGTGGATTTGTCCTAATATGATTTTGTGTCTATGGAGACCTTGGAATGAAGCGGTGGCACTGGGGCCCTGAAGGGTTCTCCTAAAGAGAGGTTTTCACACAGCTCCATCGTGCAAGTTTCCCATTTGTAGATGAGATTTGTTCTGATGGGTGAGTCAAGAAACATCCATATGCTGTTATTGAAATCCTGGCCTCTGAGGAGAGATGCCTGGAAGCCAAACCAATGGATCCGATAGGTGCCTCGGGGTCTGTTCATTCCTTTTTAGCTCTGGGGACATCATTCTACAGGTCTGAGTGCCGGTAGGTGCTTAGATGGGCCGAGATTGCCCCTGTTTGTCCTGGGAAGCCACAATATTGGGATGGCCTCAGGGACTTTGGAGGATTATACTCTTAGTAGGGTTGAGGCGATTTAATGGGCACATACAATTCCCTTGGAGAGGGCAAGCACAGTCGTTAGGTTTGGAACCAGGGGCCTGAGCCTGTAGGGTATGTAGGCCAGTGCTGTTTGGACAGTTGTCTGAAAACACAAACTCGGCTTATGTTTTGGGTCATAGGTATGGCAGGACTGATCTACAGACCACGAGAACTCTTCGAGATATGAAAAAAGGGCGAGTGTGAGGCTCTTGCTCAAGTTTTTGTCTCTGAATATCGTGTCACTCATGGTCGTGAAATTTCCGGGTGACTTCATTGGAAATGGACGAGTCTTACTCTCTGGGGGTTTGGCCCCGTCCAAAGAGTTTGGGGTCATTCTGTGGGATGGACGAAGTCCGTTGTTCTGTTGTTGTTGATTTGTTTTGTTTTGTTTTTTAAACTCAGGTGTCCCACCAAATGAGGGATTCCAGAGTAGAGCCCTGGGGAGGGGCGACTGGACAACCAGAAATCTGGTTAAAAATTGGGGCCTAGGGACATGTCCAGCCCATTATGACATCTAATAGTCCAGCCACTGAGAGGACGTACTAGAGGACAGGACTCACGCTGAGGGTCACAATGCGTGTTTATGCCCTCGTCGCACTCAAGGTTGGGCGGGGCCTCAGTGTGAATGCTGTTTTCTCCTACACTGAACGTTGGACAACATGCCAACCACAAGGTTTCTTGCCATGGGTAAGGAAGAGTTCTGATTCTGCATCCCAGTCACCCCTGGGCAGTAATTGGAGATAAGGTCTAGGTTCTGATGCCTGAAAACTGAGGTAGGGAAGAGATGATGACCTAAGGCCATGGCGGGTCTGATGTTCTCAGTGTGCGGTCAGCTGTCTGGGTGTTGGTCACGAGGTCCGGGCTCAGGTTGTCAGACAGTGCATTAGTGCCCAGGTTAGACTATATATTTTGGGTGCATTCGAGTGCCGTGTAGCTTCTTATCTGAAGAACTCTTCAGGATATGAAGAATGAGCGAGTCTGAGGCGCGTGCTCAGGCTTTTGTCTATGGATTTTGTATTAGCGATGGCCGTGGAATGTTGGGGACGCCTCATGGACCATGGATGAATCTTGCTCTCTGTGGATTTGGCCCGATCCCAATTGGTTTTCATCAATCTGTGGGATGGGGGGACTCCTTTCAGGTTTGTTACCTCAGGTGTCCCACCAAAAAGGAATTCCAAAGCAGAGCCCTGGGGAGGAGTGAAGGGACAACGAGAACTATGGTTAAATATTGAGGCCTAGGGGCATGGCAAGCCCAATATGCTGTCTCTCCATCCAGCCACTGAGTGGCCTTACCTCAGGACTGGGCTCAGGCTGAAGGTCACAATGTGTGTTTGTGAACAATGTGGACCGCAAGCATGGGCAGGGCCTCATGGCCCACACTGGTTTCAACTACACTGAACTCTGGACAACATGCCAACCACAAGGTTTCTTGCCATGGGGAAAGAGTTCTGATTTCTGCATCATTTTCAAAACCGGGCCTTGATTGATGATAAGGTCTAGGTTCTGAAGCCTGAAAACCGAGGTTGAGGAGAGATGACGACCTAAGGCCATGGCGGGTCCAATTGCTCAGTGAGCGGCCAGCTGTCTGGGTGGTGCCAGGAGGTCCAGGCTCAGGCTGTGTCAGAAAGGGCATTAGTGCCCAGGTCAGCCTATATATTTGGGGTACAGCTGAATGGTGTGCCCCGTTGATCCTCATTTGGGATTTCTGGGTAGCCCCAGAGGGCAATGTTTTTCTTCTGGAGGGCAGGCAGAGTGCTGCATTGTGGTTCTGGATTGCCAAACTGGAGGGCTTGTGGGCCAGTAGTCTGTGGACGGATGTGAGAACCCAAGATAGGCCTTGGTTTCTGGGTGAGGATATGGCAGGCACAATCTACAGACCTGAATCGAGATATCGTGTATCTGAAGTCAGGGCGAGGATCAGGCGATCGCTCATGTTGGACAGTCTGTTCTGATGGCCCCTACTTGAATGGGGGGTGGATCACGAGGCCATGGGGGTTTTCCCACGATGGGAGTTTTGAGAAGCTCCCAACTGCAAAGATTATTCTGCAGGACATTTGAGACCTGTTGGTTAGCTCCAGGACAACAATTCCGAACAGGGTTCTAAGGATGGATGGCTGCGTGGCCCACCTCGCATTCCAATTGTCTCCAAGCAACAAGACAGGTTAGATCTGCTTTATCTGGGGGAGCAACCGAGGAGGCTGAGTTGAAATGGACTCTCCCTTGGATGTGTCCTAATATGATTTTGTGTCTATGGAGACCTTGGAATGAAGTGTTGGCACTGGGGCCCTAAAGGGTTCTCCTAAAGAGAGGCTTTCACATAGCTCCATTTTTCAAGTTTCCCATGTGTAGATGAGATTTGTTCTGATGGGTGAGTTAAGAAACAGCCATATGCTGTTATAGATATCCAGGCCTCTGAGGAGAGATGCCTGGAAACCAAAGCAATGGATCTGATAGGTGCCTAGGGGCCTGTTCGTTCCTTTTTACCTCTGGGGACATCAGTCTACTGGTCTGAGTGTTGGTACGTCCTCAGATGTGCCCAGATTGCCCCATTTGTCTTGGGATGCCACAAATATTGGGTTGGCCTCAGGGACTTTGGAGGTTTATCCTCTTACTAGGGTTTTGGCCATTGAAATGGGCAGATACAATTCCCTTGGAGAGGGCAATCACAGTCGTCAGTTTTGGCTCCAGGGGCTGAGCCTGTAGGGTGTGTAGGCCAGGGCTGTTTGGACAGATCTGAAAACACAAAGTCGGCTTATGTTTCGGTTAATAGGTATGGCAGGACTGATCTACAGACCATGAGGAGAACTCTTCGGGATATATAAAAAGGGCGAGTGTGAGGCTATTGCTCAAGTTTTTGTCCCTGGATATCGTGTCACTCATGATCGTGAAATTTCCGGGTGACTTCATGGGAAATGGACCAGTCTTACTCTCTGGGGTTGGCCCCATCCAAAGAGTTTGGGGTCATTCTGTGGGATGGAATAAGTCGGTTGCTCTGTTGTGTTTGATTTGTTTTGTTTTTTTTTCAACCTCATGTGTCCCACCAAATGAGGGATTCCAGAGTAGAGCCCGGGGAGGGGCGACTGGACAAACAGAAATCTGCTTAAAAATTGGGGCCTAGGGACATGTCAAGCCCATTATGACATCTAATGGTCCAGCCACTGAGAGGACGTCCTAGAGGACAGGACTCACGATGAGGGTCACAATGCGTGTTTATGCCCTCGTCGCACTCAAGAATGGGCGGGGCCTCAGGGTGAATGCTGGTTTCTCCTACACTGAACGTTCGACAACATGCCAACCACAAGGTTTCTTGCCATGGGTAAGGATTAGTTCTGATTTCTGCATCAGAGTCACCCCTGGGCAGTGATTGGAGATAAGGTTTAGGTTCTGAAGCCTGAAAACTGAGGTAGGGAAGAGATGATGACCTAAGGTCATGGCGGGTCTAATGTGCTCAATGTGCGGTCAGCTGTCTAGGTGTTGGTCACGAGGTTCGGGCTCAGGTTGTCAGACAGTGTAGTAGTTTCCAGGTTACACTATATATTTTGGGTGTATTCGAGTGCCGTGTAGGTAATTATCTGAAGAACTCTTCATGATATGAAGAATGAGCGAGTCTGAGGCGCGTGCTCAGAATTTTGTCTCTGTATTTTGTATCAGCGATGGCCGTGGAATGTTGGGGAGGCCTCATGGGCCATGGACGAATCTTGCTCTCTGTGGATTTTGCCCCATCCCAATTGTTTTTCGTCAATGTGTGGGATGGGAGGACTCCTTTCAGGTTTGTTACCTCAGGTGTCCCACCAAAAGAGGAATTCCAAAGCAGAGCCATGGGGAAGAGTGAAGGGACAACCCGAACTATGGTTAAAAATTGGGGCCTAGGGGCATGGCAAGCCCAATATGCTGTCTCTCCATCCAGCCACTGAGAGGCCTTACATGAATACTGGGCTCAGGCTGAGGGTCACAATGTGTGTTTGTGACCAATATGGCCCGCAAGCATGGGCAGGGCCTCATGGGCCACACAGGTTTCAACGACACTGAACCTTGGACAACATGCCAACCACAAGGTTTCTTGCCATGGGGAAAGAGTTCTGATTTCTGCATCATTTTCAAACCCGGCCCGTGATTGGAGATAAGGTTTGGTTCTGAAGCCTGAAAACCGGGGTTGACAAGAGATGACAACCTAAGACCATGATGGGTCCGATGAGCTCAGTGTCGGCCAGCTGTCTTGGTGGGGCCAGGAGGTCCAGGATCAAGCTGTGTCAGAAAGGGCATTAGTGTCCAGGTCAGCCTATATATTTGGGGTATAGCCGAAATGCATACCACGTTGATCCTAATTTGGGTTCCTGGGTAGCCCCATAGGGCAATGTTTTTCTTCTAGAGGACAGGCACAGTTTTGGATTGTAGTTGTGGATTGCCAAACTGGAGGGCTTGTGGGCCAGTAGTCTGAGGACGGAAGTCTGAGAACCCAAGCTAGGCCTAGGTTTCTGGGTTAGGATATGGCAGGCACAATCTACAGACCTGAATCGAGATCTCGTGCATCTGAAGTCAGGGCGAGGATCAGACGATCGCTCAGGTTGGACATTCTGTCCCTGATGGCCCCTTCTTGAGGGGGGGGGGGTTGGAGCACGAGGCCATGTGGGTTTTCCCACGATGGGAGTTGTGAGAAGCTCCCAACTGCAAAATTTCTTCTGCAGGACAATTGACTCCTGTTGGTTTGCTCCAGGACAACGATTGTGAGCACGATTCTAAGGATGGATGTCTGGGTAGCCCACCTCTCATTCCAATTGTCTCCAAGCAACAAGACAGGTTAGATCTGCTGAATCTGGGGGAGCAACCGAGGAGGCTGAGTTGAATTGGGCTCTCCCGTGGATGTGTCCTAATATGATTTTGTGTCTATGGAGACCTTGGAATGAAGCGGTGGCACTGGGGCCCTGAAGGGTTCTCCTAAAGAGAGGCTTTCACACAGCTCCATCGTGCAAGTTTCCCATTTTTAGATGAGATTTGTTCTAATGGGTGAGTCAAGAAACAGGCATATGCTGTTATAGAAATCCAGGCCTCTGAGGAGAGATGCCTGGAAACCAAATCAATGGATCCGATAGGTGCCAAGGGGCCTTCTCGTTCCTTTTTACCTCTGGGGACATCAGTCTACGGGTCTGAGTGCCGGTAGGTGCTCAGATGGGCCCAGATTGCCCCTGTTTGTCCAGGGAAGCCACAAATATTGGGATGGCCTCAGGGATTTTGGAGGTTTATCCTCTTAGTAGGGTTGTGGCCATTCAAGGGACACATACAATTCCATTGGAGAGGGCAAGCATAGTCGTCAGGTTTGGCTCCAGGGGCCTGAGTTTGTAGGGTGTGTAGGCCGGGGCTGTTTGGACAGATGTCTGAAAACACAAACTCGGCTTATGTTTCGGGTCATAGGTATGGCAGGACTGATCTACAGACCATGAGTTTAACTCATCGGGATATGAAAAAAGGGCGAGTGTGAGGCTCTTGCTCAAGTTTTTGTCTCTGGATATCGTGTCACACATGGTCATGGATTTTCCGGGTGACTTCATGGGAAATGGACGAGTCTTACTCTCCTGGGGTTTGGCCCCGTCCAAAGAGTTTGGGGTCATTCTGTGTGATGGAAGAAGTCTGTTGCTCTGTTGTTGTTGATTTGTATTGTTTTGTTTTTCAACCTGAGGTGTCCGACCAAATGAGGTATTCCCGAGTAGAGCCCGGGGAGGGGCAACTGGACAACCAGAAATCTGGTTAAAAATGGGGCCTAGGGACATGTCAAGCCCATTATGACATCTAATGGTCCAGCCACTGAGAGGACGTACTAGAGGACAGGACTCACGCTCAGGGTCACAATGCGTGTTTATGCCCTACTCTCACTTAAGAAAGGGCGGGGCCTCAGGGTGAATGCTGGTTTCTCCTACACTGAACGTTGGACAACATGCCAACCACAAGGTTTCTTGCCATGGGTAAGGAAGAATTCTGATTTCTGCATCACAGTCATCACTGGGCAGAGATTGGAGATAAGGTCTAGGTTTTGAAGCCTGAAAACTGAGGCAGGGAAGAGATGATGACCTAAGGCCATGGCGGGTCTGATGTGCTCAGTGTGCGCTCAGCTGTCTGGGTATGGTCACGAGGTCCGGGCTCAGGTTGTCAGACAGTGTAGTAGTTCCCAGGTTACACTATATATTTTGGGTGCATTCGAGTGCCGTGTAGGTTCTTATCTGAAGAACTCTTCAGGATATGAAGAATGAGCGAGTCTGAGGCACATGCTCAGGCTTTTGTCTCTGGATTTTGTATCAACGATGGCCGTGGAATGTTGGGGAGGCCTCATGGGCCATGGACGAATCCTGCTCTCTGTGGACTTGGCCCGAAACCAATTGTTTTTCGTCAATCTGTTGGATGGAGTACTCCTTTCAGGGTTGTTACCTCAGGTGTCCCACCAAAAGAGGAGTTCCAAAGCAGAGCCCTGGAGAAGAGTGAAGGAACAACCCGAACTATGGTTAAAAATTGGGGCTTAGGGGAATGGCAAGCCCAATATGCTGTCTCTCCATCCAGCCACAGAGAGGCCTTACCTGAGGACTGGGCTAAGGCTGAGGGTCACAATGTGTGTTTGCTACCTATGTTGCCCATGAGCAATGGCAGGTCCTCATCGGACACACAAGTATCAACTACACTGAACATTATACAACAAGCCTACCACAAGGTTTCTTGCCATCGGGAAGGAGTTCTGATTTCTGCATCATTTTCAAACATGGGCAATGATTGGAGATAAGGTCTAGGTTCTAAATCCTGAAAACAGAGGCTGTGAAGAGATAACGACCTAAGGCAATGGCTGGTCCGATGTGCTCAGTGAGCGGCCAGCTGTATGGGTGGGGCCCGGAGGTCCAGGCTCAGCCTCTGTCAGAAAGGGCATTATTGCGCAGGTCAGCCTATATATTTTGGGTACAGCCAAGTGGCGTGCAGGTTGATCTTCATTTGGGGTTTCTGGTTAGCCCCAGAAGGCAATGTTTTTCTTCTGGAGGGCAGGCAGAGTGCTGCATTATAATTCTGGATGGCAAACTGGAGGGCTTGTGGGCCATTAGTCTGAGGATGGAAGTCTGAGGACACAAGCTAGGCTTAGGATTATGGGTGAGGACATGGCAGGCACAATCTACAGACCTGAACCGAGATCTCGTGCATCTGAAGTCAGGGCGAGGATCAGAAGATCACTCAAGTTGGACCTTATGTCCCTGAGGGCCTATTCATGAAGGGGGGAGGGATCACGATGCCATGGGTGTTTTCTCACGATGGGAGATGTGAGAAGCTCCCAACTGCAAAGATTCTTCTGCAGGACAATTGAGACCTGTTGGTTGGATCCAGGCTAATGTTTCAGAGCAGGGTTCTAAGGATGGATGGTGGGGTAGGCCACCTCGCATTCCCATTGTCTCCTAGCAACAAGACAGGTTGGATCTCTGGATCTCGCGGAGCAACCGAATACGCTGAGTTGAAATGGACTCTCCTGTGGATGGGTCCTAATGTGTTTTTGTGTCTATGGATACCTTGGTATGACGCTGTGGCACTGGGGCCATGAAGGGTTCTCCTAAACAGAGGCTTTGACATCGCTCTACACATCGTGCAAGTTTCCCATGTGTAGATGGGATTTGTTCTGATGGGTGAGTCAAGAAACAGCCATATGCTGGTATTGAAATCCAGTCATCTGAGGAGAGATGCCTGGAAACCAAAGCAATGGATCCGATTAGGGCCTAGGGGCCTGTTCGTTCCGTTTTACCTCTGGGGGTATCAGTCTACAAGTCAGAGTGCAGGTAGGTTCTCAGATGGGCTCAGATTGCTCCTTTTTGTCCTGGGAAGCCACCACTATTGGGATGGCCTCAGGGACTTTGGAGGTTTATCCTATTAGTAGCGTTGTGGCCATTGGAATGGGCACACAGAATTCCCTTGGAGAGGGCAAGTACAGTCCTCAGGTTGCCTCCAGGGGACTGAACCTGTAGGATCTGTAGGCCAGGGCTGATTGGACAGTTGTCTGAAAACAAAAACTCGGCTTATGTTTCGGGTCATTGGTATGGCAGGACTGATCTACAGACCATGAGGAGAACTCTTCGGAATATGAAAAAGGGTAAGTGTGAGGCTCTTGCTCAAGTATTTTTCTCTGGATATCGTGCCATTCATGGTCATGAAATTTCCGGGTGACTTCATGGGAAATGGACGAGTCTTACTCCCTGGGGGTTTGGCCCAGTCCAAAGAGTTTGGGGTCATTCTGTGGGATGGAAAAAGTCCGTTTTTTGTTGTTGATTTGTTTTAATTTGTTTTGTTTTTCAACCTCAGGTGTCCCACCAAATGAGGGATTCCAGAGTAGAGCCCTGGGGAGGGGCGATTGGACAACCAGAAAGCTGGTTAAAATTGGGGCCTAGGGACAGCTAGACTTGGGTTTCAGGGCGAGGGCACGGCATGTACCCCCTGAAGATCTGAAGCAATATCTCATGCATCTGAAGTCAGAGCGAGGATCAGACGTTGGCTCAGCTTGGATTTTCTGTTCATGACGGCCCCTTCATAAAGGGAGCCGAATCTCGAGGCCGTGGAGGTTTTCCCACGTTGGGAGTGGTGGGATGCCCCCTCCTTGGATTCCTTCTGTGGGACAATTGAGTCCTGTTGGACAGCTCCAGGACAACCCATATGGATTAGTCCAGACCAACATTCGAGGATGGATGCCTGGGAAGCCCGCCTCGCATTCCAATTGTCTCCTAGCGACAAGACAGTTTAGATCTGATGGCTCTGCAGGAGCACCCTGGGTGGCTGAGTTGAAATGGACTTTCCTGAGGATGGGTCCTAAAGTGTGTTTGTATCCATGAGGGCCTTGGAATGAGGCTGTGGCACCAGGACCCTGAAGTATTCTCCTAAGCTTTTGACATAGCTCCCATGCACAAGTTTCCTTGTGGAGACGAGGTTTGTGCCTCAGGAAAACCCCAATGCTGGTATTGGAATCCAGGGTTTTGAGGAGACATGCCTGTAAACCAAAGCAATGGATCCGATTTTGGCCTAGGGTCCTGTCTGGTTCAATCTTCTTCTCTGGGGACATCCATCTAGGGTATGAGTGGAGTTAGATGCTCAGCTGGTGTCAGACTGCCCTTTTTTGTCCCGGGCGACCTATACTATTGGGATGGCCTCAGGGACTTTGGAGGGTTCTCCTAATTTGTACGATTTTGGACAATGGAATGGGCAGAATTCCCATGGATTGGGTAGGCACAGTCCTAATGTCAGGCCCCAGGGTCCCCAGCCTGGAGGGTGTGTGGCCCAGGACTTTGAGGACAGTAGTCTGAAAACACAAACTCAGCTTATGTTTGGGGACGTAGGTATGGCAGGCCCGATCTACAAACCATGAGAAGACATCTTCAGGATATGAAGATAGTGCGAGTTTGAGGCGCTTGCTCAGGCTTTTGTCTCTGGATTTTGTTTCAGCGATGGCCGTGGAATGTCGAGGAGGCCTCATGGGCCAACGACGAATCTTCCTCTCTGTGGATTTGGCCCGATCCCAATTGTTTTTCGTCAATCTGTTGGATGGAGGACTCCTTTCAGGGTTGTTACCTCAGGTGTCCCACCAAAAGAGGAATTCCAAAGCAGAGCCCTGGGGAAGAGTGAAGGGACAACACGAACTATGGTTAAAAATTGGGGCCTTGGGGCGTGGCAAGCCCAATATGCTGTCTCTTCATCCAGCCACTGAGAGGCCTTACCTGAGGACTGGGCTAAGGCTGAGGGTCACAATGTGTGTTTGCTACCTATCTGACCCACGAGCAATGGCGGGGCCTCAAGGGACACACTGGTTTCCTCTACACTGAACGTTAAACAACAAGCCAACCACAAGTTTTCGTGCCATGGGAAGGAGTTCTGATTTCTGCATCATTTTCAAACCTGGGCAGTGATTGGAGATAAGGTCTAGGTTCTGAAGCCCGAAAACTGAGGTTGGGAAGGGATAACGACCTAAGGCCATGGGGGCTCTGATGTTCTCAGTTTGTAGCCATCTGTCTGGGTGGGCCCAGGAGGTCCAGGCTCAGGCTTGACAGAAAGAGCATTATTGCCCAGGTCATCCTATATATTTTGGGTATATCCAAGTGTCGTGCAGGTTGATCTTCATTTGGGGTTTCTAGGTAGACCCAGATGGCAATGTATTTCTTCTGCAGGGCAGGTAGAGTGCTGCATTGTAGTTCTGGATTGCCAAACTGGAGGGCTTGTGAGCCAGTAGTCTGTGGACAGAAGTCTGAGGACACAAGCTAGGCTTAGGTTTCTGGGTGAGGACATGGCAGGCACAGTCTACAGACCTGAACAGATATCTCGTGCATCTGAAGTCAGGGTGAGGATCAGACGATTGCTCAGGTTGGACCTTATGTCCCTGATGGCCCCTTTATGAAGGGGGGGGGATAATGTGGCCATGGGGGTTCTCTCACGATGGGAGTTCTGAGAAGCTCCCAACTGCAAAGATTCTTCTGTAGGACAATTGAGACCTGTTGGTTGGCTCCAGTCCAACAATTCTGAGCAGGGTTTTAAGGATGGATGGCGGGGTAGGACACCTCACATTCCAATTGTCTCCTAGCAACAAGACAAGTTAGATCTCCTGGATCTCGCAGAGGAACCGAATACGCTCAGTTGAAATGGACTCTCCTTTGGATGGGTCCTAATGTGTTTTTGTGTCTATGGAGACCTTGGAATGAAGCGGTGGCACTGGGGCCCTGAAGGGTTCTCCTAAAGAGAGGCTTTCACACAGCTCCCACGTGCAAGTTTCCCATGTGTAGATGAGATTTGTACTGATGTGTGAGTCAAGAAACAGCCATATGCTGGTATTGAAATCCAGGCCTCTGAGGAGAGATGCCTGGGAACCAAAGCAATAGATCCGATTAGTGACTAGGGGCCTTTCGTTTCTTTTTACCTCTGGGGACATCAGTCTACGAGTCTGAGTGCAGGTAGGTTCTCAGATAGGCTCAGATTACTCCTGTTTGTCCTGGGAAGCCACCACTATTGGGATGGCCTCAGGGACTTTGGAGGTTTATCCTATTAGTAGGGTTGTGGCCATTGGAATGGGCACACAGAATTCCCTTGGAGAGGGCAAGTACAGTCCTCAGGTTGCCTCCAGGGGCCTGAACCTGTAGGGTGTGTAGGCCAGGGCTGTTTGGACAGTTGTCTGAAAACAGAAACTCGGCTTAGGTTTTGTGTCATAGGTATGGCAGGACTGATCTACAGACCATGAGAACTCTTCGGGATATGAAAAAAGGGCGAGTGTGAGGCTCGGGCTCAAGTTTTTGTCTCTGGATATCGTGTCACTCATGGTCGTGAAATTCCCGGGTGACTTCATGGGAAATGGATCAGTCTTATTCTCTGGGGTTTGGCCTTGTCCAAAGAGTTTGAGGTCATTCTGTGGGATGGAAGAAGTCCGTTTTTTTTGTTGTTGTTGTTGTTGTAGTTTTGTTTTGATTTGTTTTTTAACCTCAGTGTCCCAACAAATGAGTGATTCCAGAGTAAAGCCCTGGGGAGGGGCGACTGGACAAACAGAAATCTGGTTAAAAATTGGGGCCTAGGGACATGTCAAGCCCATTATGACATCTAATGGTCCAGCCACTGAGAGGACTTACTAGAGGACAGGACTCACGCTGAGTGTCACAATACGTGTTTATGCCCTCATCGCACTCAAGAATGGGCGGGGCCTCAGGGTGAATGCTGCTTTCTCCTACACTGATCGTTGGACAACTTTCCAACCACAAGGCTTCTTGCCTTGGGTAAGGAGGAGCTCGATTTCTGCATCACATTCAACACTTGTCATGGCTTGGAGTTATGGTCTAAGTTCTGAAGCCTGAAAAGATAGGTTTGGAAGAGATAACGAGCTAAGACCATGGCGGGTGTGATGTTCTCAGTGTGCGGTTAGCTCTTTCGGTTTTGGTCAGGAGGTCCGGGCTCCCTCTGTATCAGAGAGTGTATTAGTTGCCAGGTTAGACTATCTAATTTGGGTACATTCGAGTGCCGTGTATGTCTATCCTCATTTGGGTTATGTGAGAAACTCCATAGGTCAAAATTTTTCTTCTGGAAGGCAGGCAGAATGCTTCATTTTGTGTCCCGAATTTCCAAATGTGAGGGCTTGGGGGCCAGGAGTGTGAGGACGGAAGTCTGAGAACACAAGCTAGTCATAGGTTTCAGGGCGAGGGCAAGGAAAGCACACTCTGCAGAGCTGCATCGAGATCTCGTGCATCTGAATTCAGGGTGTAGATCAGACGTTGTCTTAGGTTGGAGTTCCTGTCCATGATTTCCCCTTCATAAATGGGGGGGGGGGGCATCAAAAAAAAGCCATCTAGATTTTCCCAGGTTGGGAGTTGTGAGAGGCTCCAAAACTCAAGGATTCCTTCTGCTGGACATTTGAGACCTGTTGGATGGCTCCAGGACATCCAATACGGAACGACGCCAGAGCAGAGCTCTAAGGATGGTTGGTTGGGCAGCCCGCCTCGCATTCCAATTGTCTCCTAGTCAAGACAGGTTCAGTCTGCTCGCTCTGGGGGAGCAACCAACGGATCTGAGTTGAAATGGAATTTCCTGCGGATGGGTTCTAATGTGGATTTCTGTCCATGGAGACCTTGTAATGGGGCAGTGGCACACAGGCCCTGAAGGATTCTCCTAACTGGAGGTTTTGAGACATTGTCAAAGGATAATTTTCCCATGTGGAGAAGAGATTTGTTCTGATTGCTGCCTCATGAAATCCCCATATGCTAATATTGGAAAGCAGGCCTCTGAGGAGAGATACCTGTAACCGAAAGCAATGAATCTGATTCAGGCCTAGGGGCCTGTCTGATTCAATCTTCTTCTCTGGGGACATCCATCTACGCTGAGTAGAGGTAGATGCTCAGCTGGTTTCAGATGACCCTTGTTTGTCCTGGGCGGCCTACATTATTGGGATGTCCTTGGGGACTCTGGAGGTTTGTCCTAATTTGTACGATTGTGGACAATGGAATGGGCAGAATTCCCGTGGTATGGACAGGCACAGTCCTGATGTGTGGCTCCAGGGGCCCCAGCCTGAAGGGTCTGTGGGCCAGGAATGTGGGGACAGAAGTCTGAAAACACAAACTTGGCTTAGGTTTGGGAAGTAGGTATGGCAGGCCCGATCTACAGACCGTGAGGATAACTCTTCGGGATACGACAAAAGAGCGAGTGTGAGGCGCTTGCTCAGACTTTTGTCCTTGGATTTGTTGTCAACGATGGCTGTGGAATCTCGGGGAGGCCTCATGGGCCATGGAAGAGACTTCCTCTCTGTGAATTTGGTCCAATCCCAATTGTTTTGGGTCAATCTGAAGGATGGGATGAGTCCTTTTAGTTTTGTTACCTCAGGTGTCCCACCAAAAGTGGGATTCCCAAGCAGAGCTCTGGGGAGGGATGAATGGACAACCCGAACAATCCAATTGGGGTGAGGTCGAGAACCGAGCAGGTTGATCCTCATTTGGGGTTTATGGAGATCCCCATAGAGCAACGTTTTTCTTCTGGAGGGCCAGCATAGGGCTGCATTTTGGTTCCAGAATTCCAAGTCTTGAGGACATGTTTGCCAGGAGTCTGAGGAAGGAAGTCTGAAAACACAAGGTAGCACGAGGTTTGGGCCCACTGTGCAGAGGCTGAATCGAGATCTCCTGCATCTGATGTCAGGGCGAGTATCAGATGTTGCCTCAAGCTGGAGTTTGTGTCCATGACGGCCCCTTCCTGAAGGGGGTGGGGGCGTCATGAGGCCAGCGAGGTTTCCCTACGCTGGGAGTTGTGAGCTGCTCCAAACTTCAAAGTTTCCTTCTTCAGGACAGTCGAGTACTCTTGGATGGTTCCAGGATGCCCCATACAGAAAGACTCGAGAGCAGGGGCCTAAGCATGGATGCCGAGAAACGCCAACTCCCCTTCCCATTGCCTGGTCGAGACAAGGCACGCTCAATCTGCGGGCTCTTGGGTGAGCTACCCAGAAGGCTGAGTTTAAATGGACTTTCCTGAGGATGAGTCATAATGTGGGTTGGTGGCCATGGAGACCTTGGAATGTGGCAGTAGCTAAGGGATTCTGCAGGATTCTCCAACCCGAAGGGTTTGACACAACTCCAACAAGGAAGTTTTCCATGTGGAGATGAGAGGTGTTCTGTCTGGTGCCTCAGGATAGCCCCATATGCTGGTCTTCGAACCCAGGCCTCTGAGGAGTGATACCTGAACATCAAAGCAAGAGTTCATAATAGGGCCTAGGGGCCTGCCTGGTTCAATCTACTGTCTCTGCGGATATCAGTCTGTGTGTCTGCATGGAGGTAGTAGTTGCTCAGCTGGTGTCATAATGCCCCTGTTTGTCCAGTGCGGCTTGCGGTAGTGTGATGTCCTTGGGGACCTTGAGGTTTCTACTATTTTGTAGAGTTGTGGCCAATGGAACGGGCAGTTTCTTAGGAGAGAGCAGGCACAGTTCTGTGGTGTGGCTCCAGAGACCCCAGCCTGGAGGCGGTGTGGGCCACCGCTGTGCAGGCAGACATCCAAAAACCCAAACTCAGCTCAGGTTTGGGGCCGAGGTTTTGGCAGGCCTGATCTACAGTCCGTGAGGGGAGCTCCTCTGGATATGAAAGAAGGGTGAGAGGGAGGCAGTCGCTCAGTCTTTTGTCTCTGGATATTTTGTCCACAAAGGCCGTTTAATGTAGGAGTTGCCTCATGGGTCGTAGAAGTCTCCCTCTCTGGTAGTTTGTCCAGCCCCCAAGAGTTTGGGGTCATTCTGTGGGAAGGGAAGAGTCCTGTTTTCTGCTTCATCCATCCCCAGTAGAGGGATTCTGGAGCATAGCAGTGGGTGTTGACAACTGGAATACTCGCTCTCTGGTTAAGCCTGGGGGCCTATGGATATGACAAGCCCCATATGCAGGATCTTGGTCCAGCCACTAAGAGGCGTTACTTTAATACGGGACTCACGCTACAGGTCACAATGCATGTCTGTGCCCTAGGCGGCCCTCAAGCACTGGTGTGGCCTTTCCGACAATGCAGGTTTTCCCACATTGAACGTTGGACAACATGCCAACCACAAGGTTTCTGGCCACGGTGAAGGAGGAATTCTAATTTCTGCATCACGTTCACCCCTGGGCAGTGATTGGAGATAAGGTCTACGTTCTGAAGCCTGAAAACCGAGGTTGGGAAGAGATGACGAACTACAGCCGTAGCGGGTCCCTTGTGTCCAGGTTGGAGCCAGCTGTCTAGGTGTCATTTGGGATGTCTTGTCTCAGGCTGTGCCAGACAGGGCATTAGTATTCAGGGTAGGCTGTATAATTGCTTTACAGTCGAGTGGCATGCATTAGATAATCATTTGGGGTTTCTTATTAGCAGCATAGGGCAAAGTTTTTCTTATGGAGGGCAAGCAGAGTGCTGCATTGTGGCTTCGGAATTCCCAAACTGGAGGGCTTGTGGGCCAGGAGAGTGAGGACGGACGTCTGAGAACACAAGCTAGGCTTAGGTTTCAGGGAATGGACATGGCAGGCACACTCTGCAGAGCTGAATTGAGATCTCATGAGTCTGAAGTCAGGTCGAGAATCAGACTTTGGCTCAGGTTGGAGTTTCTGTCCATGTTGGCCCCTTCATGAAGGGGGGGCATTATGAGGCCATGGGGGTTTTCCCACTATTAGAGTTGTGAGATGCTCCAAACCGCAAAGATTCCTTCGGTGGGACAATTAAGATTTGTTGGATGGCTCCAGGACGTCTCATAAGGTATTTTTCCAGAACAGGGTTCTAAGTATGGATGCCTGGGCAGACAGCCTCAATTCCAATTGTCTCCTAGGAACAAGAAACGTTTGATCTGCTGGCTTGGGGTAGCATCAGAGGGGGCTGAGTTGAAATGGACTTTCCTGAGGATGGTCTTAAATGAGTTGAAATGGACTTTCCTGAGGATGGTCTTAATGTTGGTTTGAGTCCATTGAGACCTTGGTATGGGGCAGTGGCACCAGGACCCTGAAGGATTCTCCTAACCAGAGGTTATAACAAAGATCCAATGAGCAAGTTTTCCATGGGGAGACGAGATTTGTTCTTTTTGGTGCCTCAGGAAACCACCATTTGCTGGTATTGGAAATGAGGCCTCTGAGGAGAGATGCCTGCAAACAAAAGCAATGGATCTGATTAGGGCCTAGGGGCCTGTCCGGTTCAATATTCTTCTCTGGGGACATCTTTTGTCTGAGTGGAGGTAGTTGCTCAGCTGGTTTGAGATCACACCTGTTTGTCCTGGTCGGCCTACACTATTGGGATGGCCTCGGTAACTTTGGAGGTTTTTCCTAATTTGCAAGGTTGTGGCCAATGGAATGGGAAGAATACTCTTGAAAGGGAAGCACAGTCCTGAGGTGTGGCTCCAGGGACCCAAGTGTGGAGCGTGTGTGGTCCAGGGCTATTTGGACAAAAGTCTGAAAACACAAACTCCACTTAGGTTTGGGTCTATAGGTATGGCCGGCCCGATATATAGACCGTGAGGAGAACTCTTCGTGATATGAACAAAGGGCGAAAGTGAGGTGCTTTCTCATGCTTATTTTTTTCTGATATGTGTCACCGATTGCCATGGAATGTCCGGGTGTCCTCATGGGCCATCGATGAGGCTCCCTTTCTGGGGATTTGACCCAATCCCAAGAGTTTGGGGTCATTCTGTGGGAAGGGAGGAGGCCTTTCTGTTTTTTTTTTTTTTTTACCTCAGGTGGACCACCAAAAGAGGGATTCCACAGCAGAGTCCTGGGGAGGGGCGACTGGACAACCAGACCTCTGGTTAACATTGGGACCTAAGAACATGGCAAGCCCCATATGTGAGCTCTTGGTCCAGACACTGAGAGGCCTTCCTTGAGCATAGGGCTCACATTGAGTTTCACAATGTGTTTTTGTGCCCAAGGAGCCCCTCAAGTCAGGGCGTGGCCTAATGTACCATGCTGGTTTCTCCTACACTGAACGTTGCAGAATATAGCAACCACAAGTTTTCTGGCCATGGGGAAGAAGGAGTTCTAATTTCTGCAACACTTTCACTCCTGGACTGTGATTGGATTTAAGGTCTAGGTTCTGAAGCCTGAAAACTGAGGTTGGGAAGAGATGAAGACCTAAGGCCATGGTGTGTCTGATGTGCTCAGTGTTCGGCCAGCTGTTGAGTGTGGGTTGGGAGGTGCAGGCTCAGGCTGTGGCAGAAAGGGAATTAGTGCCCAGGCTAGACTGTATCATTGGGGTGCATTCGAGTTTCGTGCAAGTTGGTACTCATTTGTGGTTACTGGGTAGCCCCAGAGGGCAACGTTTTTCTTCTGGAAGGAAGACACAGTGCCATATAGTGGCTACAGAATTCCCAAACTGGCAGGCTTGTGGGCCAGGAGTGTGAGGAAAAAATTCTGAGAACACAAGCCAGACTTAGATTTCGGGGTGAGGGGACGGCAGGAACCCTCTGCAGAGATGATTCGAGATCCCGTGTACCTGAAGACAGAGCTAGGATCAGACGTTGGCTCAGGTTGGAGTTTCTGTCCATGACGGCCCCTTCATGAAGGGGAGGGTGTCACGAGGCCATGGAGGTTTTCCCACGATGGGAATTGTGAGATGCTCCAAACCGCAATGATTCCTTCCGTGGGACAGTCGAGACCTGCTGGATGGCTCCAGGACATCCCATAAGGAAGTTATCCAGAGCAGGGTTCTAAGGATGGATGCCTGGGCAGCCTGCCTCCCATTCCCGGTGTCTCATAGCGCCAAGGCAAGTTCGATCTGCTGGATCTAGGGGAGTAACCGAGGCGGGTGTGTTGAAATGGGTGAGTTGAGGATGGGGCATAATGTGCATTTGTGTCCATGGAGACCTTGGAATGGGGTGCTTGATCCGGGGCCTTGAGGGATGTTCATAACCGGAGGTTTTGATGGAGCTCTAAAGAGTACGTTTCCTATGTAGAGAAGAGAATTGTTTTGATGAGTGCCTAAGGAATCTCCCATATGCTGGTATTGGAAACCAGGCCTCTGAGGAGAGATGCCTGGAAACAAAAGCAATGGATATGATTAGGGCCTAGGTGCCTGTCCGGTTCAATCTCTTTCCTGGGGATACGTGTCTATGGATCTGAGGGGAGATAGTTGCTCGACTTGTGTCAGATCGCCCCTGTTTGTCCTGGAAAGCCTATAATATGGGAATGGCCTCGGGACTTTGGAGTTTCTCCTAATCTATAGGGTTGTGGCCAATGGAATGGGCAGAAATCCACTGGAGAAGGCAGGCACAGTTCTGAGTTTGGCTCTAGGGGCCCAGCCTTGAGGGTGTGTGGGCCAGGCCTGTGGGGACAGAAGTCTGAAAACACAAACTCTGCTTAGGATCGGGGACATAGGTATGGCACGCCCAATCTACAGACCGTGATAACACTTCGGGATATGAAAAAGGGTGAGTTTGAGGTGCTTGCTCAGCTTTTGTCTCTGGATTTGTGTCAACAATGTGGGTCGAATGCTGGCGTGGCCTCATGGGTTGTGGACGGCTTTCCTTCTCTGAGGATTTGACTCAAGACCAAGAGTTTGGGTACATTCTGTGAGATGGGAGGAGTCCTTTCTGTTTTTTATTTTATTTTATGTACCTCATGTGTGCCAATAAAAGAGGGATTCCAGAGTAGAGTCCTTGGGAGGGACAACTGGATGACCCCACCCCTGTTTGAGTTTGGGGGCCTAGGGGCATGGCAAGTCCAATATGTGGGCTCTTGATTCAAACACTGAGAGGTCTTCCTTGAGGACAGGGCTCATGCTGAGGGTCTCAATGCCTATTTGTGCCCAACAAGGCCCTAAAGCATGGGAAGGGCCTCATGGGCCACGCTGGATTCTCCTACACTGAACGTTGGAGAATATGCCAACCACAAGGTTTCCGGCCATGGCGAAGGAAGAGTTGTGATTTCTGCATCACGTTCACCCCTGGACAGTGATTGGAGTTTAGGTCTAGGTTCTGAATCCCGAAAACCGAGGTGGAGAAGAGATGAAGACCTAAGGACCTGATGGGTACAATGAGCTCAGTGTGTGGCTAGCTGTTGAGCGTAGGTCTGGAGGTGTGGGCTCATGCTGTGTCAGACAGGGCATTAGACAGGGTAGACTGTATATTTGGAGTGCAGTCGAGTGGCGTTCAGTTGATCCTCATTCGGGTTTCTAGGTAGCTCCATAAGGCAACGTTTTTCTTCTGGAGGGCAGGCAGAGTGCTGCATTGTGGCCCCAGTATTGCCAAACTGTAGGGCTTTTGGGCCAGGGGTGTGAGGACGGTAGTCTGAGAACACAAGCTAGGCTTAGTTTTTGGGGTGAGGGCACAGAAGGCACACTCTGCAGACCTGAATCAAGATCTCATGCACCTGAAGCCAGGGCGAATATCAGACGTTTGCTCAGGTTGGAGTTTCTGTCCATTATGACCCCTTTATAAAGTGGAGTGTCTCAAGAGGCCATGAAGATTTTCCCACAATGGGAGTTGTGAGATGCACCAGACTGCAAAGATTCCTTCTGTGGGACACTTGAGACCTGTTGGATGGCTCTAGGATGTCCCATATGGAACGACTCCAGAGTAGGGTTTTAAGGATGGATGCCTGGGCAGCCCGCCTCCCATTCTAGTTGTCTCCTAGCAACAAGGCAGGTTTGATCTGCAGGCCCTGGGGGAGAGCCAAGGTGGATGAGTTGACATGGACTCTACCGAGGATATATCATAATGTGGGTTTAAGTCCATGGAGACCTTGGAATGGGGCGCTTGATCCGGGGCCCTGAAAGATTCTCCTAAACAGAGGTTTTTATAGAGCTCCAAAGAGTACATTTCCTATGTGGAGACGAGATTTTTCTATGAGTGCCTCAGTAATCCCCCATATGCTGGTATTGGTAACCAGGCCCCTGAGGAGAGATTTCTGGAAACAAAAGCAATGGATCTGATTAGGGCCTAAGTGCCTGTCCAGTTCAATCTTATTCTATGGGGATATCTGTCTCTGGGTCTGAGTGGAGGTAGTTTCCTAACTTGTGAAAGATCGTCCCTGTTTGTCCTGGGCAGCCAACACTATTGGGATGGCCTCGGGGAGTTTGGAGGTTTCTCCTAATCTATAGGGTTGTGGCCAATGGAAATGGCAGAATTCCCCTGGAGAGGGAAGCCACAGTCCTCAGGTGTGGCTCCAGGGGCCCCAGCTTGGATGGTGTGTGGGCCAGGAGTGTGGGGACAGAAGTCTGAAAACACAAACTCAGCTTAGGTTTGGGGATGTATGTATGAAGTCTCGATCTACAGACCGTGAGAATTTTCCGGGCTATGAATAAAGGGCAAGTATGTGGCGTTTGCTCAGGCTCTTGTCTCTGGATTTTGTGCCTACGGTGGCCGTGGAATGTCGGGGTATCCTCAAGGGCCATGGACAAGTCTTTCTCTGGTGATTTGGCCTGATCCCAAGTGGTTGGGATCATTCTGTGAATGGGAAGACTCCTTTCTGTATTTTTTATTTTACCTCAGGTGTCCCACCAAAGAGGGATTCCAGAGCAGTGCCCTGAGTAGGGGTGACTAGACATCTCTAACTCTGGTTGAGATTGGGGGACTAGGGGCTTGGCAAGCCCCATATGTGGGCTGTTGTTCCAGTCACTAAGAGTCTTTACATGAGGATAGGGCTCACGCTGAGGGTCACAATGTGTGTTTGTGCAAATTGTAGCCCTCAGGGATAGGTGGGGCCCCATAGTCCATGCTGCTTTCTCCTACAATGAACGTTGGACAACATGCCAACCACAAGGTTTCTTGCCATGGCAAAGGAGAAGTTCCGATTCTTGTATCACATTCACTCCTGAGCAGTGAGTGGAGATAGGTCTAGGTGCTGAAGGTGAAAACTGAAGTTGGGTTGAGATGATGGCCGAAAGCCATTGTGGGTTTGATATGCTCAGTGTACGGCCAGCTGTCTGGGTGTTGGACTGGAGGTCTGCCTTCAGGCTGTGTCAGACAGGGCTTTAGTGCACAGGCTATATTCTATAATTGGGGTATGGTCGAGTGGCATGCAGATGTTACTCATTTGGCCTTTCTGGTTAGCCCTATAGGGCAACATTTTCTTCTGGAGGGGAGGCAGAGTTCTGCATTGTGTCTCCAGAATTGCCAAACTGGAGGGGTGTGGCCAGGATTGTGAAGACGGAAGTCTGAGAACACAAGTTAGGCTTAGGTTTCGGGGCGAGGGCACAGCAGGCACACTCTCAAGTGCTGAATCGAGATCTCGTGCTTCTGAATTCAGGGCGAGGATCAGACTTTGGCTTAGGATGGAGTTTCTGTCCATGATGGGCCATTTATGAAGGTGTGGGGCATCATGAGGAAATGGCGGTTTTCTCACAGTGGGATTGTGTGATGCTTCAAACCACAAGGATTCATTCTGCGAGACAGTCAAGACCGGTTGTTTGGATTCAAGACGTCCCATAAAGAAATTCTCCAGAGCAGGGTTCTAAGGATGGATGCCTAGGCAGCCCACCTCGCATTCCAATTGTCTCCTAGTGACAAGGCAGGTTTGATCTGCTGGCTCTGGGTGAGCAGCCGAGGGGGCTGATTTGAAATGGACTCTCCTGAGGATGGATCATAATGTCTGTGTCCTTGGAGACCTTGGAATTGGGCCATGGTGCCAGCGCCCTGAAGGATCATCCTAACCTGAGGTATTGACACGGCTCCAAAGAGCAAGTTTCTCATGTGGAGATGAGATCTGTTCTGATTGTTTCCTTAGGAAACCCCCATATTCTGATATTGGAAACCAGGCCTCTGAGGAGAGATACATAGAAACCAAAGCAATGGATCAGAAGTTGGCTCAGGTTGGAGTTTCTGTCCATGATGGCCCTTTTATAAAGGGGAGCATCTCATGAGGCCATGTAGGTTTTCCCACGATAGGAGTTGTGAGATGCTCCAATCTGCAAGGATTCCTTCTGCGGGACAGTCAAGACCTGTTGGAAGGCTCCCAGGACATCCCATATGGAACGGCGCCAGAGCAGGATTCCAACGATGGATGCCTAGAGAGTCTGCTTTGCATTCAAGTTGTCTCCTAGCGACAAGGCATGTTTGATATTCTGGCTCTGGGGGAGTAATCGACGGGGCTGAGTTGAAATGTACTCTCCTGCCGAATGGTCATAATGTGGGATTGTGTCCATTGAGACCTTGGAATAGGGCGGTGGCTCCGGTTACCTGAAGGTTTCTCCTAACTGGAGGTTTTTACAGAGCTCCAAAGGATAAGTTTCCCATGTGGAGACAAGATTTGTTCTGATTGGTATCTCTGGAATCCCCCATATGCTGGTATTGGAAAACAGGCCTCTGAGGAGAGATGCTTAGAAACAAAAGCAATGGAACCAATTACGTTCTAGAGACCTGTCCAGTTTAATACCTTTCTCTTGGGATATCTGTCTACCGGTGAGTTGAGGTCGTTGCTCAGCTTGTGACAGATCACCCCTCTTTGTACTGGGCGGCCTACAATATTGGAATGGCCTCTGGGATTTTGGAGTTTTCTCCTAATCTGTAGGGTTGTGGCCAATGGAATGGGAAGAATTTCCTTGGAGAGGGCAGGCACAGTCCTGAGGTGTGGCTCCAGGGGCCTCAGCCTGGAGGGTGTGTGGGACAGGGATGTCAGGATAGAAGTCTGAAAACACAAACTCGGCTTAGGTTTGGGGATGTAGGTATGGCAGGCCCGATCTACAGACTATGAGGAGAATTTTTTGGGCTATGACCTAAGGGTGAGGCTTATGTCTCTGGATTTTGTGTCAATATTGGCCGTGGAATGTCGGGCTGGCCTCATGGGCCATGGACGAGTCTTTCTCTCTGGGGATGGCCTGATCCCAAGTGTTTGGGGTCATTCTGTGGGTGGGAGGAATCCTTTCTGTGTTTACTTACCTCAAATGTCCCACCAAAGAGGGATTCCAGAGCAGAGCCCTGAGTAGGGGTGACTAGATGTCTCTCCCTCTGGTTGAGATTGGGTGACTTGGGGCATGGCAGGCCCCATATGCGGGCTCATGGTCCAGCCACTGAGAGGCTTTACTTGAGGACAGGGCTCAAACTGAGGGTCCCAATGTGTGTTTGTGCCCACCGCAGCTCTTAAGAATGGGCAGGGCCTCAGGGACCCTACACTACCCTCAGGGGCCCTACTACTACTCCTGTAGGCCCTACAGGGGTCCTACACTGAACTTTGGATAAGATGCCAACCACAAGATTCTGGCGAGAGGGAAGGAGGAGTTATGATTTCTGCATCACGTTCACCCATGGGAAATGAGTAGAGATAAGGTCTAGGTTTCTGTAGCCTGAAAACCAGGTTGGAAAGAGATGGCAACCTAAGGCCATGGCGGTTCAGATGTTCTCAGTGTACGGCAAGCTCTCTGGGTGTCGGTTGGGAATTCAGGCCTCAGGTTGAGTCAGACAGGGCATTAGTGCACAGGCTAGACTATATAATGGGTGTACAGTTGAGTGGTATGCAGGTTTATCCTCATTTGAGGTTTCTAGGTAGAGCCATAGGGCAACGTTTTTCTTCTAGAGGGCAGGCAGAGTGCAGCTCTGTGTCATCGGAAATCCCAAAATGGAGGGCGTGTGGTCCAGGAGAGTGAGGACGGAAGTCTGAGAACACTAGCTATGCTTAGGTTTAGGGGTGAGGGCACAGCAGGTACACTCTGAAGAGCTTAATCAAGATCTCGTGCATCTGAAGTCAAGGCAAAGATGAGCCGTTGGCTCAGGTTGAGATTCTTTCCATGATCCGCAAACATGAAGATTGGGGGCATCATGTGACCTTGGAAGCTTTCCATGACATGAGTTGTGAGGTGGTCCATGCACAAGGACTCCTGTGGGACAGTCGAGACCTGTTGGATGGCTCAAGGATGTCCCATAAGGAACGACGCAAAAGCAGGGTTCTAAGGGTTCTAAGGATCTCTATGGAGAGATGCCTGGAAACCAAAGCAATGGATCCGATAGGTGCCTAGGGGCCTGTTCATTCCTTTTTACCTCTGACGACTTCAGTCTCCAGGTCTGAGTGCCAGTAGGTGCTCAGATGGGACCAGATTGCCCCTGATTGTCCAGGGAAGCCACAAATATTGGGATGACCTCAGGGACTTTGGAGGTTTATAGTCTTAGGAGGGTTGTGGCCATTGGAATGGGCACATACAATTCCCTTGGAGAGGGCAATCACAGTCGTCAGGTTTGGCTCCAGGGGCTGGAGCATGTAGGGTGTGTAGGCCAGTGCTGTTTGGACAGTTGTCTGAAAACACAAACTCGGCTTCTGTTTCGGGTCATAGGTATGGCAGGACTGATCTACAGACCATGAGGAGAACTCTTCGGGATATGAAAAAAGGGCGAATGTGAGGCTCTGCTCAAGTTTTTGTCTCTGGATATCGTGTCACTCATGTTCGTGAAATTTCCGGGTGACTTCATGGGAAATGGATGAGTCTTACTCTCTGGGGGTTTGGCCCCGTCCAAAGAGTTTGGGGTCATTCTGTGGGAAGGAAGAAGTCCGTTGTTCTGTTGTTCTTGATTTGTTTTGTTTTGCTTTTCAACCTCAGGTATCCCACCAAATGAGGGATTCCAGAGTAGAGCCCTGGGGAGGGGCGACTGGACAACCAGAAATCTGGTTAAAAATTGGGGCCTAGGGACAAGTCAAGCCCATTATGACATCTAATGGTCCAGCCACTGAGAGGACGTACTAGAGGACAGGACTCACGCTGAGGGTCACAATGCGTGTTTATGCCATCGTCGCACTCAAGAATGGGCGGGGCCTCAGGGTGAATGGTGGTTTCTCCTACACTGAACGTTGGACAACATGCCAACCACAAGGTTTCTTGCCATGGGTAAGGAAGAGTTCTGATTTCTGCATCACAGTCACCCCTGGCCAGTGATTGGAGATAAGGTCTAGGTTCTGAAGCCGGAAAACTGAGGTAGGGAAGAGATGATGACCTAAGGCCATGGCGGGTCTGATGTGCTCAGTGTGCGGTCAGCTGTCAGGGTGTTGGTCACGAGGTTCGGGCTCAGGTTTTCAGACAGTGCATTACTTCCCAGGTTAGACTATATATTTTGGGTGCATTCGAGTGACGTGTAGGTTCTTATCTGAAGAACTCTTCAGGATATGAAGAATGAGCGCGTCTGAGGCGCGTGCTCAGGCTTTTGTCTCTGGATTTTGTATCAGCGATGGCCGTGGAATGTTTGGGAGGCCTCATGGGCCATGGACGAATCTTGCTCTCTGTGGACTTGGCCCGATGCCAATTGTTTTTTGTCAATCTGTGGGATGGGAGGACTCCTTTCAGGTTTGTTACCTCAGGTGTCCCACCAAAAGAGGAATTCCAAAGCAGAGCGCTGGGGAAGAGTGAAGGTACAACCCGAACCATAGTTAAAAATTGGGTCCTAGGGGCATCGCAAGCCCAATATGCTGTCTCTCCATCCAGCCACTGAGAGGCCTTACCTGAGGACTGGGCTCAGGCTGAGGTCACAATGTGTGTTTGTGACCAATGTGGCCTGCAAGCATTGGCGGGGCCTCATGGGCAACACTGGTTTCAACTACACTGAACCTTGGACAACATGCCAACCACAAGGTTTCTTGCCATGGTGAAAGAGTTCTGATTTCTGCATCATTTTCAAACCCGGGCCTAGATTGGAGATAACGTCTAGGTTCGGAAGCCTGAAAACCGAGGTTGAGAAGAGATGACGACCTAAGGCCATGGCGGGTCCGATGTTCTCAGTGTGCGGCCAGCTGTCTTGGTGGTGCCAGGAGGTCCCGGATCAGGCTGTGTCTGAAAGTGCATTAGTACCCAGGTCAGCCTATATATTTGGGGTACAGCCGAATGGCGTGCCCCGTTGATCCTCATTTGGTGTTTCTGGGTAGCCTCAGAGGGCAATGTTTTTCTTCTGGAGGGCAGGCAGAGTGCTGCATTGTAGTTCTGGATTGCCAAACTGTAGGGCTTGTGGGCCAGTAGTCTGTGGACGGAGGTCTGAGAAAACAAGCTAGGCCTAGGTTTCTAGCTGAGGATATGGCAGGCACAATCTACAGACCTGAATCGAGATCGCGTGCATGTGAAGTCAGGGCGAGGATCAGACGATCGCTCAGGTTGGACATTCTGTCCCTGATGGCCCCTTCTTGAAAGGGAGGTGGATCACGAGGTCATGGGGGTTTTCCCACGATGGGAGTTGTGAGAACCTCCCAACTGCAAAGATTCTTCTGCAGGACAATTGAGACCTGTCGGTTGGCTCCAGGACAATGATTCCTAGCAGGGTTCTAAGGATGGATGGCTGGGTAGCCCACCTCGCATTCCAATTGTCTACAAGCAACAAGACAGGTTAGATCTGCTGGATCTGGGGGAGCAACCGAGGTGGCTGAGTTGAAATGGACACTCCCGGGGATGTGTCCTAATATGATTTTGTGTCTAAGGAGACCTTGGAATGAATCGGTGGCACTGGGGCCCTGAAGGATTCTCCTAAGAAGAGGCTTTCACACAGCTCCATCGTGCAAGTTTCGCATGTGTAGATGAGATTTGTTCCGATGGTTGAGTCCAGAAACATCCATATGCTGTTATTGAAATCCAGGCCTCTGAGGAGAGATGCCTGGAAGCCAAACCAATGGATACGATAGTTGCCACGGTCCTGTTCATTCCTTTTTACCTCTGGGGAGATCTGTCTACGGGTCTGAGTGCAGGTAGGTGCTCAGATGGGCCCAGATTGCCCCTGTTTGTCATGGGAAGCCACAAATATTGGGGTGGCCTCAGGGTCTTTGGAGGTTTATCCTATTACTAGGGTTGTGGCCATTGGAATGGGCACATACAATTCCCTTGGAGAGGGCAAGCACAGTCGTCAGGTTTGGCCCCAGGGTCCGGAGCCTGTAGGGTGTGTAAGCCAGGGCTGTTTGAACATTTGTCTGAAAACACAAACTCGGCTTATGTTTCGGGTCATAGGTATGGCAGGACTGATCTACAGACCATGAGGAGAACACTTCAGGATATGAAAAAAGGGCGAGAGTGAGGCTCTTGCTCAAGTTTTATCTCTGGATATCGTGTCACTCATGGTCGTGAAATTTCCGGGTCACTTCATGGGAAATGGACGGGTCTTACTCTCTGGGGATTTGGCCCTGTCCAAAGAGTATGGGGTCATTCTGTGGGATGGTAGAAATCCGTTGTTCTGTTGTTGTTGATTTGTTTTGATTTGTTTTTCAACCTCAGGTGTCCCACCAAATGAGGGATTCCAGAGTAGAGCCCTGGGGAGGGGCGACCGGACAACCAGAAATCAGGTTAAAAATTGGGGCCTAGGGACATGTCAAGCGCATTATGACATCTAATGGTCCAGCCACTGAGAGGATGAACTAGAGGACAGAACTCACGCTGAGGATCACAATGCGTGTTTATGGCCTCTTCGCACTCAAGAATGGGCGAGGCCTCACGGTGAATGCTGGTTTCTCCTACACTGAACTTTGGACAACATGCCAACCACAAGGTTTCTTGCCATGGGTAAGGAAGAGTTCTGATTTCTGCATCACAGTCACCGCTGGGCAGTGATTGGAGATAAGGTCTAGGTTCTGATGCCTGAAAACTGAGGCAGGAAGAAATGATGACCTAAGGCCTTGTCGGGTCTGCTGTGCTCAGTGTGCGGTCAGCTGCCTGGGTGTTGGACACGAGGTCCGGGCTCAGGTTGTCAGACATTGCAAGTGCCCAGGTTAGACTATATATTTTGGGTTCATTCGAGTGCCGTGTAGGTTCTTATCTGAAGAACTCTTCAGGATATGAAGAATGAGCGAGTCAGAGGCGCGTGCTCAGGCTTTTGTCTCTGGATTTTGTATCAGCGATGGCCGTGGAATTTTGGGGAGGCCTCATGGGCCATGGACGAATCTTGCTCTCTGTGGATATGGCCCAATCCCAATTGTTTTTCGTGAATCTGTGGGATGGGAGGACTCCTTTCAGGATTGTTACCTCAGGTGTCCCACCAAAAGAGGAATTCCAAAGCAGAGCCCTGGGGAAGAGGGAAGGGACAACCCGAACTACGGTAAAAAAATTGGGGGCTAGGGGCATGGCAAGCCCAATATGCTTTCTCTCCATCCAGCCACTGAGAGGCCTTTCCGAGGACTCGGCTCATGCTGAGGGTCACAATGTGTGTTTGTGACCAATGTGGCCCGCAAGCATGGGCGGGTCTTCATGGGCCTCAATGCTTTCTACTACACTGATTCTTGGACAACATGCCAACCACAATGTTTCTTGCCATGGGGAAAGAATTCCGATTTCTGCATCATTTTCAAACCTGGGCCGTGATTGGAGATAAGTTCTAGGTTCTGAAGCCTGAAAACCGAGGTTGAGAAGAGATAACGACCTAAGGCAATGGCTGGTCCTATGTGCTCAGTGATCGGCAAGCTGTCTGGGTGGGGCCAGGAGGTCCAGGCTCAGGTTCTGTCAGAAAGGGCATTATTGCCCAGGTCAGCCTATATATTTTGGGTACAGCCAAGTGGCGTGCAGGTTGATCTTCATTTGGGTTTTCTGGGTAGCCCCAGAGGGCAATGTTTTTCATCTGGAGGGCAAGCAGAGTGCTGCATTGTAATTCTGGTTTGCCAAACTGGAGGGCTGTGGGCCATTAGTCTGAGGACGGAAGTCTGAGGACACAAGCTAGGCTTAGGTTTCTGGGTGAGGACATGGCAGGCACAATATACAGACCTGAATCGAGATCTCGTGCATCTGAAGTCAGGGTGAGGATCAGACTATTTCTCCGGTTGGACCTTATGTCCCTGATGGCACCTTCATGAAGGGGGGGTGGATCACGAGGCCATGGGGGTTTCTCACGATGGGAGTTGTGAGAAGCTCCCAACTGCAATGATTCTTCTGCAGGACAATTGAGACCTGTTGGTTGGATCCAGGAAAACGATTCCGAGCAGGGTTCTAAGGATGGGTGCCTGGGTAGCCCACCACACATTCCAATTGTCTCCACGCAAAAGACAGGTTAGATCTGCTGGATCTGTGGGAGCAACAGAGGAGGATGAGTTGAAATGGACTCTCCCGTGTATGTTACCTAATATGATTTTGTGTCTATAGAGACCTTGGAATGAATCGGTGGCACTGGGGCACTGAAGGGTTCTCCTAAAGAGAGGCTTTCACACAGCTCCATCGTGCAAGTTTCCCATGGGTAAATGAGATTTGTTCTGATGGTGAGTCAAGAAACGGCCATATGCTGTTATTGAAATCCAGGCCTCTGAGGAGAGATGTCTCGAAACCAAAGCATTATAACATCCAATGGTCCAGCCACTGAGGGGATTTACTAGAGGTCAGGAATCACGCTGAGGGTCACAATGCGTGTTTATGCCCTTGTCGCACTCAAGAATGGGCGTGACCTCAGTGTGAATGCTGGTTTCTCCTTCACTGTACGTAGGACAACATGGCAACCACAAGGTTTCTTGCCATGGGTAAGCAGGAGTTCTGATTTCTGCATCACAGTCACCCCTGGGCAGTGATTGGAGATAAGGTGTAGGTTCTGAAGCCTGAAACTGAGGTAGGGCAGAGATGATGACCTAAGGCCATAGCGTGTCTGATGTGCTCAGTGTGCGGTCAGTTGTCTGGGTGTATCTCCGGAGGTCTTGGCTCAGGTTGTGTCAGACATTGCATTACTGCCCAGTTTAGACTATATTATTAGGGTACATTCGAGTGCCGTGTAGGTTTATTCTCATTTAATGTGCCCAGACAGCTCATTAGGCAATATATTTTTTCTAGAGGGCAGGCAGAGTGCTGCAATGATGGTCCGGAATTGCCAAACTAGTGGGCTTCGGGGCCAGGAGTGTGAGGATGGAAGTCTGAGAACACAAGCTAGACTTGGGATTCAGGGCGAGGGCACGGCATGTACCTCCTGAAGATCTGAAGCAATATCTCATGCATCTGAAGTCAGAGCGAGGATCAGACGTTGGCTCAGCTTGGATTTTCTGTTCATGACGGCCCCTTCATGAAGGGAGCGGATTTTCGAGAGCGTGGAGGTTTTCCCACGTTGGGAGTGGTGGGATGCCCCCTCCTAGGATTCCTTCTGCGGGACAATTGAGATCTGCTGGACAGCTCCAGGACATCCCATATGGATGAGTCCAGACCAACGTTCGAGGATGGATGCCTGGGAAGCCCGCCTCGCATTCCAATTGTCTCCTAGCGATAAGACAGTTTAGATCTGATGGCTCTGCGGGAGCAACCGGGGTGGCTGAGTTGAAATGGACTTTCCTGAGGATGGGTCTAATGTGTGTTTGTGTCCATGAGGGCCTTTAAATGGGGCGGTGGCACCGGGACCCTGAAGTATTCTCCTCAGCTTTTGACATAGCTCCCATGCACAAGTTTCCTTGTGGAGACGAGATTTGTTCTGATGGGTGCCTCAGGAAATCCCCAATGCTGGTATTGGAAACCAGGGTTTTGAGGAGACATGCCTGTAAACCAAAGCAATGGATCTGATTTTGGCCTAGGGTCCTGTCTGGTTCAATCTTCTACACTGGGGACATCCCTCTAGGGCATGAGTGGAGGTAGATGCTCAGCTGGTGTCAGACTGACCTTTTTTGTCACGGGCGACCTAAAGAGACTATTGGGATGGCCTCAGGGACTTTGGAGGGTTCTCCTAATTTGTACGATTTTGGACAATGGAATGGGCAGAATTCCCATGGATTGGGTAGGCACAGTACTATTGTGTGGCTCCAGGGTCCACAGCCTGGATTGTGTGTGGCCCAGGACTTTGAGGACAGAAGTCTGAAAACACAAACTCAGCGGTAGGTATGGTAGGCCCAATCTATAAACCATGAGAAGACATCTTCATGATATGAAGATAGTGCGAGTCTGAGGAGCTTTCTCAGACTTTTGTCTCTGGATTTTGTATCAGCGATGGCCGTGGAATGTCGAGGAGGCCTCATGGGCCATGGACGAATCTTGCTCTCTGTGGATTTGGCCTGATCCCAATTGTTTTTCATCAATCTGTTGGATGGAGGACTCCTTTCAGGGTTGTTACATCAGGTGTCCCACCAAAAGAGGAATTCCAAAGCAGAGCCCTGGGGAAGAGTGAAGGGACAACCCGAACTATGGTTAAAAATTGGGGCCTATGCTGTCTCTTCATATGCTGTCTCTTCATCCAGCCACTGAGATGCCTTACCTGAGGACTGGGCTAAGGCTGTGGGTCACAATGTGAGTTTGCCACCTATGTGGCCCGCGAACAATGGCGGGGCCTCATCGGACAAACAGGTTTCCACTACACTGAACGTTGGACCACAAGCCAACCACAAGGTTCTTGCCATTGGGAAGGAGTTCTGATTTCTGCATCATTTTCAAACCTGGGCAGTGATTGGAGATAAGGTCTAGGATCTGAATCCTGAACACCGAGGTTGGGAAGAGATAACGACCTAAGGCAATGGCTGGTCCTATGTGCTCAGTGAGCGGTAAGCTGTCTGGGTGGGGCCAGGAGGTCCTGGCTCAGGTTCTGTCAGAAAGGGCATTATTGCCCAGGTCAGCCTATATATTTTGGGTACAGCCAAGTGGCGTGCAGGTTGATCTTCATTTGGGTTTTCTGGGTAGCCCCAGAGGGCAATGTTTTTCATCTGGAGGGCAAGCAGAGTGCTGCATTGTAATTCTGGTTTGTCAAACTGGAGGGCTTGTGGGCCATTAGTCTGAGGACGGAAGTCTGAGGACACAAGCTAGGCTTAGGTTTCTGGGTGAGGACATGGCAGGCACAATATACAGATCTGAATCGAGATCTCGTGCATCTGAAGTCAGGGTGAGGATCAGACTATTTCTCCGGTTGGACCTTATGTCCCTGATGGCACCTTCATGAAGGGGGGTGGATCACGAGGCCATGGGCGTTTCTCACGATGGGAGTTGTGAGAAGCTCCCAACTGCAAAGATTCTTCTGCAGGAAAATTGAGACCTGTTGTTTGGCTCCAGGCCAATGATTCTGAGCAGGGTTCTAAGGATGGATGGCGGGGTAGGCCACCTCGCATTCCAATTGTCTCCTAGCAACAAGACAGGTTAGATCTGCTGGATCTCGCGGAGCAACCCAATATGCTGAGTTGAATTGGACTCTCCCGTGCATGTGTCCTAATATGATTTTGTGTCTATGGAGATCTTGGAATGAAGCGGTGGCACTGGGGCACTAAGGGTTCTCCTAAAAAGAGGCTTTGACTCACCTCCCACGTGCAAGTTTCCCATGTGTAGATGAGATTTGTTCTGATGGGTGAGTCAAGAAACAGCCATATGCTGGTACTGAAATCCAGGCCTCTGAGGAGAGATGCCTGGAAACCAAAGCAATGGATCCGATTAGGTCCTTGGGGCCTGTTCGTTCCTTTTTACCTCTGCGGATATCAGTCTACGAGTCTGAGTGCAGGTAGGTTCTCATATGGGCTCAGATTGCTCCTGTTTGTCCTGAGAAGCCACCACTATTGGGATGGATTCAGGGACTTTGGAGGTTTATCCTATTAGTAGGGTTGTGGCCATTGGAATGGGCACACAGAATTCCCTTGGAGAGGGCAAGTACAGTCCTCAGGTTGGCTCCAGGGGCCTGAGCCTGTAGTGTTTGTAGGCCTGGGCTGTTTGGACAGCTGTCTGAAAACACAAACTCGGATTATATTTCGGGTCATAGGTATGGCAGGACTGATCTACAGACCATGATGAGAACTCTTCGGGATATGAAAAAAGGGCGAGTGTGAGGCTCTTGCTCAAGTTTTTATCTCTGGATATCGTGCCATTCATAGTCATGAAATATCCGGGTGACTTCATGGGAAATTGACGAGTCTTACTCTCTGGGGGTTTGGCCCCGTCCAAAGAGTTTGGGGTCATTCTGTGGGATGGAAGAAGTCCGTTTTTTTTGTTGTTGTTGTTGTTTTGTTTTGTTTTTCAAACTCAGTTGTACCACCAAATGAGGGATTCCAGAGTAGAGCCCTGGGGAGGGGCGATTGGACAACCAGAAATCTGGTTTAAATTTGGGGCCTAGGGACATGTCAAGCCATTATGGCATCTAATGGTCTAGCCACTGAGAGGACGTACTAGAGGACAGGACTCACGCTGAGGGTCACAATGCGTGTTTATGCCCTCGTCCCACTCAAGAATGGGCGGGGCCTCAGGGTGAATGCTGGTTTCCCCTACACTGAACGTTGGACAACATGCCAACCATAAGGTTTCTAGCCATGGGTAAGGAAGAGTTCTGATTTCTGCATCACAGTCACCCCTGGGCAGTGATTGGAGATAAGGTCTAGGTTCTGAGACCTGAAAACTGAGGTAGGGAAGAGATGATGACCTAAGGCCACGGCGGGTCTTATGGGCTCAGGGTGCGGTCAGTTGTCTGGGTGTTGCTCAGGAGGTCCCTGCTCAGGGTGTGTCAACAGTGCATTACTGCCCAGGTTAGACTATATAATTTGGGTACATTCGAGTGCCGCGTAGGTTTATTCTCATTTAATGTGCCCGGGCAGCTCATTGGGCAATATTTTGTTTCTAGAGTGCAGGCAGGGTGCTGCAATGATGGTCTGGAATTGCCAAACTTGTGGGCTTCGGGGCCAGGAGTGTGAGGACGGAAGTCTGAGAACACAAGCTAGACTTGGGATTCAGGGCGTGGGCACGGCATGTACCTCCTGAAGATCTGAAGCAATATCTCATGCATCTGAAGTCAGAGCGAGGATCAGACGTTGGCTCAGCTTGGATTTTCTGTTCATGACGGCCCCTTCATGAAGGGAACCGAATCTTGAGGCCGTGGAGCTTTTCCCACGTTGGGAGTGGTGGGATGCCCCCTCCTAGGATTCCTTCTGCGGGACAATTGAGACCTGCTGGACAGCTCCAGGACATCCCATATGGATGAGTCCAGACCAACGTTCGAGGATGGATGCCTGGGAAGCCTGCCTCGCATTCCAATTCTGTCCTAGCGACAAGACAGTTTAGATCTGATGGCTCTGCGGGAGCAACCAGGGTGGCTGAGTTGAAATGGACTTTCCTGAGGATGGGTCTAATGTGTGTTTGGGTGCATGAGGGCCTTTAAATGGGGCGGTGTCACCGGGACCCTGAAGTTTTCTCCTAAGCTTTTGACATAGCTCCCATGCACAAGTTTCCTTGTGGAGACGAGGTTTGTTCTGATGGGTGCCCCAGGAAAACCCGTATGCTTGTATTGGAATCCAGGGTTTTGAGGAGACATGCCTATAACCAAAGCAATGGATCCGATTTTGGCCTAGGGTCCTGTCTGGTTCAATCTTCTACACTGGGGACATCCCTCTAGGGTATGAGTGGAGGTAGATGCTCAGCTGGTGACAGACTGACCTTTATTGTCCGGGCTGGCCTCAGGGACTTTGGGATGGCCTCAGGGACTTTGGAGGGTTCTCCTAATTTGTACGATTTTGGACAATGGAATGGGCAGAATTCCCATGGGTTGAGTAGGCACAGTCCTAATGTGTGGCTCCAGGGTCCCCAGCCTGGATGGTGTGTGGCCCAGGACTTTGAGGACAGAAGTCTGAAAACACAAACTCAGCGGTAGGTATGGTAGGCCCGATCTATAAACCATGAGAAGACATCTTCATGATATGAAGATAGTGCGAGTCTGAGGCGCTTTCTCAGACTTTTGTCTCTGGATTTTGTATCAGCGATGGCCGTGGAATGTCGAGGAGGCCTCATGGGCCATGGACGAATCTTGCTCTCTGTGGATTTGGCCTGATCCCAATTGTTTTTCATCAATCTGTTGGATGGAGGACTCCTTTCAGGGTTGTTACATCAGGTGTCCCACCAAAAGAGGAATTGCAAAGCAGAGCCCTTGGGAAGACTGAAGGGACAACACGAACTATGGTTAAAAATTGGGGCCTATGGGCATGTCAAGCCCAATATGCTGTCTCTTCATGCAGCCACTGAGAGGCCTTACCTGAGGACTGGGCTAAGGCTAAGGGTCACATTGTGTGTTTGCTAACTATCTGGACCACGAGCAATGGCGGGGCCTCAAGGGACACACTGCTTTCCACTACACTTAAAGTTGGACAACAAGCCAACCACAAGTTTTCCTGCCATCGGGAAGGAGTTCTGATTTCTGCTTCATTCTCAAACCTTTGCAGTGATTGGAGAAGGGTCTAGGTTCTGAAGCCTGAAAACTGAGGTTGGGAAGGGATAACGACCTAAGGCCATGGGG